>NC_012874.2:24177584-24419070 GCF_000003195.3 Sorghum bicolor
GGCCTATGTGGACGACGTGGTCGTAAAAACAAGGGACGCGAGCACCCTAATCGACAACTTAGGCCGAACCTTCAAGGC
Organism: Sorghum bicolor; assembly: GCF_000003195.3. Classification (NCBI taxonomy): domain Eukaryota; kingdom Viridiplantae; phylum Streptophyta; class Magnoliopsida; order Poales; family Poaceae; genus Sorghum; species Sorghum bicolor. The sequence continues at coordinate 24,177,663 of NC_012874.2, forward strand.
ACTCAATAGGTACAAGTGGAAGCTCAACCCTAAGAAATGCATTTTCGGCGTTCCTTCCGGTCTACTGCTCGGCAACGTCGTCAGTCGCGACGGCATACGACCAAACCCTTCAAAAGTCAAAGCCGTACTCGACATGCGACCACCGAAGAACGTCAAGGATATTCAGAAGCTAACCGGATGCATGGCCGCCCTCAGTCGTTTCATCTCAAGGCTGGGAGAAAAAGGCCTCCCTTTCTTCAAACTATTGAAAGCGTCAGAAAAATTCTCTTGGACAGAGGAAGCCGACGCTGCGTTCACCCAGCTTAAGACCTTCCTCACTTCACCGCCTGTCCTCACAGCGCCTCAGCCCAATGAAGACCTACTCCTTTACATTGCCGCAACCGACAGGGTTGTTTCCACGGCAATAGTGGTCGAGCGAGATGAACCAGGTCACGTCTTCAAGGTCCAGAGACCCGTTTACTTCATAAGCGAAGTATTAAACGAATCCAAGGCCAGGTACCCACAAATACAGAAGCTCATATACGCCATCCTGATAACGTCAAGAAAGCTGAAGCACTACTTCGACGGCCATCGAGTCCTGGTGACAACCAGCTTTCCTCTTGGGGACATCCTGCGCAATAAAGACGCCAATGGCAGAATCGTGAAATGGGCAATGGAATTATGTCCATTTTCCCTAGAGTTCCAGAGTCGCACCACTGTCAAGTCTCAAGCCCTGGTCGATTTCATTGCCGAATGGACGGATCTCAACGAGCCTTCCGTTCCAGATGTCTCAGACCACTGGTCAATGTTCTTTGATGGGTCCTTGAACATCAACGGTGCAGGTGCTGGGATATTGTTCGTATCACCCAACAAGGACAAACTCCGTTACGTCCTTCGGATCCTTTTTCCGGCGTCAAACAACGTCGCCGAATACGAAGCATGCTTACATGGCATACGACTCGCCGTTGAACTGGGGGTCAAGCGCCTCTATGTCTACGGCGACTCCGCTTTGGTCATCAACCAGCTCAACAAGGAGTGGGACGCAACCCACGAGAAGATGAATCTCTACTGCAAAGAAATTCGCAAATGGGAAACTAACTTCTATGGCATAGAGTACATCCACGTGGTCCGGGATAAGAACCAAGCAGCAGATGCATTGTCAAAGTTAGGCTCATCTCGGGCCCAAATCCCGCGGGGTATTTTCGTTCAGGACATCCATGAGCCAAGCGTAAGCTCCCCCCTAGTCGACAAGCAACACACCGAGGCAATGCTCATAGATGACGCCACCCCGACAACCGGTGGACGTGACTGGCGTACCCCGTTCATCAAATACATATCAGACGGGACAGGCTTTCAGGACAAAACAGAGAACGAGCGCCTCATCCGACGATCAAAGAACTACATCCTGGTCGACGGAAAACTCATGCGGAAAAACGCAAGCTCCGAAGTACTGCTCAAGTGCATACCCCAAGATGATGGTATCAAGCTCTTGGAGGACATACACGCTGGATCCTGCGGCAATCACGCCGCATCTAGAACGCTGGTCGGAAAGGCTTTCCGAGCAGGTTTTTATTGGCCAACCGCGGTCGGCGACGCAGAAAAACTGGTTCGGCATTGCGAAGGATGTCAGTTTTTCGCTAAGAGGACCCACGTACCTGCCCATGAAATTCAAACCATCCCGTCGTCTTGGCCCTTTGCTTGCTGGGGGCTTGACATGATCGGACCATTTAAACCAGCCCCGGGCAATTTCAAGTTTGTCTTCGTGTTAATCGACAAGTTCTCCAAGTGGATTGAATACATGCCCCTGGTCAAGGCAACCTCCGAGAAGGCTGTGGAGTTCCTCAATCAAATCATACACAGATTCGGCATCCCGAACAGCATAATCACCGACCTGGGCACTCAGTTTACTGGCACCACTTTTTGGGATTTCTGCGATGACAGAGGCATAGTCATAAAATATGTGTCAGTGGCACATCCACGTGCCAACGGTCAAGTTGAACGTGCTAACGGAATGATCGTTGACGCCCTAAAGAAAAGGTTGTACACCGAAAATGACAGAGCACCCGGTCGATGGATGAAAGAATTGCCGGCAGTGGTCTAGGGCCTCCGAACTCAGACCAGTCGAAACACAGGGGTGTCTCCCTACTTCATGGTGTACGGTGCAGAGGCGGTCTTGCCGTCTGACATACACTTCGGATCTCCTAGAATCGAGCACTTCGACCAGGCGACCGCCGACAACGCCAGAGAACTCGAAATCAATTGCATGGAGGAAAAGCGTTTAGTTTCGTGTCTCCGAACAGCAAAATATCTCGCAGCAGTCAGGCGATACTACAACAGGAATGTCAAGGACCGTTCTTTCGTGGTCGGCGATCTGGTGCTTCGATGGAAAACAAGCCAGGAGGGAATGCACAAGCTATCCACTCTCTGGGAAGGACCTTTCGTGGTGACCGAGGTCACACGACCTACGTCTTACAGATTGGCATACCCAGACGGAACACGAGTGCCTAACTCTTGGCACATCGACAAACTGCGACGTTTCTATCCATAAAGTTTTAATGACTTTCTTTTGTAAGTATCTTATAATTTTCGATAATGAAATTCTCTATTTTTGGCCCATACCTTGTCACACACAGCACTCGGCAAAACTCCTGCAACGGATGCTCTTAGCGACAACCAAGACAAATACGGTGACACGTCACTCAGATATTCTTACAGCGCTCAAAACAACAGTCATGACAAAAAGCAAACTTTATTACAAACTTTACATACAAAGTTTACAATAAATACCCTGACGGGCAGACACTAGTCTATTCCTACAGACTACTTTATTGGCCTAGCTGCTCGGGCTGATCACCCGCCTGGCCCTGCTGCCCGGACGAAGGGGTCGGGGCCACCAGCGCCTGGCTGGTCGAGACCGCAGGCGTCGACCGCCCATCTCCCGCAACGGACGCGCCCGACAACTCCCTGGCCGACCTATCTGAACTCGGCTGGTCTGGAGGAGTGGCCGTTCCGCACAGATTGATGTCGCCGATCACTGTCGACGACAAATCCAGCAGACTACCCCGGAGTTCGTCCGCTTCCTGTGGGCCGACTTCCTTCGGGTACCCCTTCTCCAGCCTGCTCAAGTCGACCAGGGGGTAGTGGGTGCGCACCATGCTGAGGACGTGCGCGCCCGCAAACTCCCCGGCGTCCTTCACGAACTGCTGGAGCCAGTCCGACGCCCGTTGCGCCTTCTCGACCGGGGTCAATTGCGGCGGGCGGGGCTGGCTCTCCGGGAGCTCGGGACTGATCAGGTCTAGGACCGGGGACACTCCTTTCCAGATCCTGCAACAGTTGACCTTCCAGGAGTCCCGATCCTTGACCAGATCATCCAGGTGCCTTTTGGCGTTCACCTTGAGCACTGCAAACGAAACGAAGCGTTATTTTCGGCATACTAAACAAACAAAGGGGCAGGCAGCAACCAACAAGGCGGCAACCATTACCAGATAGCTCCCGGTCTTTTCGACCCAATTCCTCTTCTGCTCGCCGCCCGGACTCCAGCGCACCGGCGAGCTGTTGGCTGAGCTGCTCCTTCTCTTGTCGGAGGCTCGCCACCTCCTCCTCCAAGTCTGCGTGAATCCTAAACTGGTCAGCAAAGCAAACTATACAAGTATGCGAAGCTGCTCGGAGCGAGTGACTAACCTTCTTGCAGCCGGTACTGGTCGGCCAAACGACGAGCGAGGTCGAGACGACGCTCCTTTTCGGCACTCATCTCGACCACCTTCTCCCCGACCTCCGCCCGCAACCGGTCTACCTCCGCGGCAAGGGCCTTGTTCTCGGCCATGACGCCTTCTATCTGGTCAAAGCACCGTTTCCGGTACTTCGCCGTTTTCATTACGTCCTACAAAGCAAGCATATAACGACCACGCAAGACAAGGCAAAAGAATGCGCAGCAGTACAAAAAGCCGCTTACCTTGACTTCGTCGACGAGGCGCTTGGTCGCGCGCTCCACCCTGGCAGCCTCTTCGGCCTCGGCGAGCTCCTCATGCCCGATAAAGTGATCCCCGCGTTGGCGCCACACATACACGTGTTGGCGGCCATCACGGGGACGACCCTCGATCTCTTCCACCTCGTCATCGGAGGCTGCCCGGGTTTCCTCCTCCTGTGCTGCGTCACCCCCGGTGGTGGTCCCAGGTATTACTGGCCCTTGGACCAGACCTGGGGAGCCCGCAGCCGAAGAGGCTCCTGCTCGGGACGGCGGGGGGACTTCACTCCTCCCGGCAGGAGGAGCGGTCGGAGATCTTCCCTTCTCCGAGGAGTCAGTTGGGGGAGCCTCTCCAGCCCTGGTCGGGCTGCTTGTTGTAGTCGGCGCCGCGCTCGGGAGCCCCTCGGTGCTCCCAGGCGCGACTGCAGCTGTTGGCTGCTCTGTGGTCTGGGGGGCCGCATCCCCAGAACCGCGGGCAGGCTCGCCCGTTCCCTCGCTGGCAGTTCGGCCAGGGTCGACATCCGATGCCGCACTACAGGAACAAAAGTTAAAAAAAAAAGAGAGGAGTCCAAAATACGTAAGTCGAACACTTACAGGTCTGACCGACGGTGGGTCGCCGTGAACCTCCTCCTCGACCGGCCGGTCGGCACCTGTGCCCCCATCTCGACAACCTGCGGGGCAGCGGTGCCGCTGGCCACTCCATCAGTGGCGACCGGCGCAGTGTCTGGGCGGCTCCGAGGCCGTCGGACCAGCGACGGCGCAGCCTCCTCGTCGTCATCGTCGTCGACGATCCGCACGAGCCGACGACGCTTCGGTGCTTGGCTGCTCTCCGCCGGTAGATCTGCCGGCAGCTCCGGTGTCGGCAAGGGATCTGCCGGCAATGGCCTTTTCCCCGCTACCCTCTCCTCGGAGGTCGGGACGGGGCGGGCTTGGTCTTCCTCACTGCTGGTGTAATGAGTACACCGAGCAGCGTCCTACTCTGGCGGGACCTCTCCCGCAGGATTTTCCATCCCCGGTGCCAGTGATACATACACTGTGCACCGGTCGACATCGCCGACCTGCAAAAGCAACAGAGATGAGTCAACTGCAGATGATATACGAATGATCAAACAGAATTTGCTACATACCTTTGGTGCTGGTCGTCCTAACTTGAAGGCTTGCACCCGATCACTGCCACGGATGAAGCCCCCATCCGCGAAGTTAAACAGCTCGTTCAACAGCTGTTGTACCTCCGCTTTCTCCAAGATCTCCGACCGCATCCTGGTCGGGTCTGCGCTTCCGGCATACTCGTACGCCGAGTGCACCCTCTTCTGGCAGGGCATCACCCGGCGGCAAATGAAGTTGCCGACCACGCCAAGCCCGTCTAGGCGCGACCAGTCGATCAGCTTCATGAGATCCGCCACTGGACCGTCGAACTCCGGGCGGTCGGTCCAGCTCGTCCTCTTCTCAGGAATGTATCCCACGTCGCAGAACGTGGAGCTGCCCGGTTCCTCCCTGATGTAGAACCACTTCCTGTACCATTCGGTCAAGGAAGTGTTCCATGGGCAGTGCAGGTAGCGATTCTTCATCCCATCACGAAGGTTGAGGTATACTCCACCTGCAACCTTGGAGCCTCCAACTGCTCCCTTCTTCCTCAAGCAGAAAAGATACCGGAAAAGATCGAAGTGCGGCTCTATGCCAACATAGGCCTCGCACAGGTGGATGAAGGTGGAAATAAGGAGAATAGAGTTCGGGTGCAGATTGCAAATCCCGATCTCATAGTACAAAAGGAGACCTTGAAGAAAAGGATGAACAGGAACACCAAAGCCTCTCTTAACGAAATCTTCAAAAACGACGATCTCACCGGCGCGAGGGTCGGGGTAGCTCTCCCCCTCCGGTGCCCTCCAACCGCCGAGCTCCGCGCCGTGCAGAAGCCCCATATCGACGAGGTCACCAAGAGATTTTGTGGTGCTGCGAGACTTCTTCCACTCCTTGGCCATCAGTTCGGCCCTTTTCCTGGAGTCGCTCTTCGCCATTAGAGGCGCGATTGTGGGTTGGAGTTAGGAAGATGCAGGAGATTGGAGAAGATGAGAGCGTAAGGTTTGAAGGCAATGGCAGGCGAAGCGGTACAGGCGGACCTATTAGGCCCTTATAAACCCGCGACTCCACCTCTCCCACTTCCTGTATTCTCGGGAAGTGGGCAGGCCATGCGGCGGACGCGGCGTTTCGGTTTACAATGATTATAGACAATTAATGTGGCGGAGTTTTCGTACCAATTGATGGTTTCCTTTTCTCAAACCATGCAAAGAGCGGTTGTACAGTTGCCAGGCGCAACTTTTCATGCATCCGTCTGACATATCGTCAGGAGACCTCGTCACGACAACTTTAATTGGAAAGATCTTTTCAAAAGTAAGAAGACACATACGCCAGTGAGTCAACAATCCGGGGACTGCACCGACCACCGAGCACTCGACGCTCGGGGACTGGTCGCCCAGTCTATCAGCTCGGAACTTGAAGGACTGCACCGACCACCGAGGACTCGACGCTCGGGGACTGGTCGGACAGTCTATCAGCTCGGAACTTGAAGGACTGCACCGACCACCGAGCACTCGACGCTCGGGGACTGGTCGCCCAGTCTATCAGCTCGGAACTTGAAGGACTGCACCGACCACCGAGCACTCGACGCTCGGGGACTGGTCGCCCAGTCTATTAGCTCGGAACTTCAAGGACTGCACCGACCACAGAGCACTCGACGCTCGGGGACTGGTCGCTCAGTCTATCAGCTCAAAGCTTTAAAGCATGCACCGACCACTGAGCACTCGACGCTTGGGGGACTGGTCGTACAGTATAGCAACATATAAATCCAAGAAGCACACTAAGTGCTTGGGGACAGGTCGATTGGTTTTTTCAATTGCAGGCGAGCATGACATGCTCGGGGACTGGTAAATTCACTTTAGACCTTGCTACAAGGCTCATAATTCGCCTTCCAGCAAGCTCAGGGACTACATCGGTACGATGCATCTAGCGATGCATCTCGGTCTCAAAACTACTTTGGGGAATTTTCTTTTGACCCTGGCACCACGTGCCTACGTCACCTACTACCAGGCTCGGGGACTAAGTGGGCACACTTCACCTAGCGGTGAATTTGCTTGCTTTTTTTTGATGCTTTTACCTTTCAAAAAGGTAAAATGGGCACACTTCACCAGGAAAGAAATTTTTTTAAGAGCACCATGCATTCTTCGAACAACCTGCTTCTTCGATGTCAATGTTGATCAACTGTCTTTCGAGTTGGTCAAGGAATCATTGCAACTGTTTGGGCGATCCTCCCACTTATTGAAGACGCCAAGCCTCGCTGATCGAAGAAGCTCAAGACGGCGTGTTGCATCACAATACATGGTGCTCGGGGACTAGCTGTGGGGGTATAAACCCCTATACCCTTACGGCCAGACTTTAGCCAGGAAGCTCGGCTCACTACGAGAGGAGTTCAATGCTTGATCCGACAGCTCGGAGTTTCGCGCAAGGAAACAAGACGTGGAGATCAAGCGGGATTCTAGTCGGTTAGAATAGGAATTGATATCGAATTATCTATGGCAATTGTAACCGACTAGGATTAGTTTCCAGATCTGTAACCCTGCCCTCCAGACTATATAAGGAGGGGCAAGGGACCCCCCTAGGACATCATATTCTCTCAGCACAAATCAATACAACCAGACGCAGGACGTAGGTATTACGCCAACTCGGCGGCCGAACCTGGATAAAAAGCTTGTCCGTGTCTTGCGTCACCATCGAGTTCGTAGTTTGCGCACCGTCTACCGATAAACTACTACCGTGGGTATACCCCAAGGTAGACTGCCGACCAGCTTTCGTCGACAAACTTTTATTTTGGAACACAAGCAAGTTGTTCATAAGAATTAGGAGAACGCGGGATGCCAACGTGATGAACTGCAAACCTAGACTTAGAAACTAAGTGCTGGAAATTATAGCAGATTCAATCTTGTGACTATTATTTGACATGCATAGAAGAAGATTCAGACTTGGGCACTTTAACAAAGATTGTAGTATACAAACTATACTACAACTATTACAAAAGAACCTTGTACTGTTTCAGCATTGTTTGGAAGATACAAGGCTCCCAACATGGATACCCAAAACTGAGCACCTCAGGACCTAGCCAAAATTCTGGAGTTCCAAACCAGCACTGCATTGAATCTTGTAAACTCAATTTGACTAGGTTAGAAACCAAACTAGCTCTTGACCATTAAACAAAGTATGTTCTACAGAATCTAAACTACAACTTTTATTTAAGGTCAAACCTCAGAACTAGTACAGAAGTCAAACTTTCACTTTGGTCAAAGCAGTAACTTGATAAAGCTTGAATTAAGGTTTTAGGCCAATTGAAGCATTTTCTAGGCACAAGCTCAACATGTACCCTTCATGACTTTTGTTGTAGAGTTCATCTAGAGTCATTTGAGCAAGGTTGCAAGGATTGGTTGATGACATATGGTTCTATTCACTTAATAATGTCATTCCAACAAGCATGTAACTTATCATTTCATGTGACATTTTGATTCCAAACTTCTTGAAACTTTTTGAGTGATCACAATAGGCAGTGATGGATGTGGAACACATGAGAGAGGTTCTATTAATGTCACCCAACATGCACTTTGAAAAAGGCCTATATGTAAGCAAGGGTGCATTCTCCATGTTTAAGTGTTTAACTTGATGCTCACTTTCTTGGATTGACTTTATCATGATCATCACCACTTATCATGACATGTTTGAGCTCAAAACCTAAGGTATAACTAGTGGCAAACACCTGGGGTGTTACAGTCGTCACCATCGCCGCCATCATCCTCATCGCGGGATTCTTCTTCAGGCTCCCCCTCTGCCTAGACATAGCTCGAAGCGTCTCCAACGCTTGGCGATCGAGATTCTTCTTCTTATCCTTTTTCCTTACTAAGTCCTTTGCGGACTTCTGCTTTTCCGCGGACTTGCGCCGCTTGTTACGATTGACCTCATCCTCCTTTACTGGAGGCCTCGAGGATCGAGCGTCGACCGGTCCCTACGCGAGCAAAGGCAAGCTTAAAGAAGGATCGAACAAAATCTGGAATTGAAGCCATAAGCGAGAAAAGAACTTACCAGATCGATTGATCCCTCGTCAGGTGTCATAGGGAAGCCGTCGACGTGCTCCGGTTAGAAGTCGCCAGTGACGACCGCCCTGACTCGGGCCGCAACCTCATCATCCGTGTTGATATTTGGTAACACAATTAGAAAATGATCCGCAAGCGCACGGATATCGGTGAGCATTTCACCCGGGAGGTTTTCCAGAGTATCGTATTTATATTTTTACCACTGGGAGAAAGGGTGCATCTGACTAACCAAATCTATTGCTACTATCCCTTTAGGCTACAAAGAATGTCTCTCGATGTGAGTGATGTATAGAGAAGACTGCAACCGTAGTCTCGTTCTAACCTTGGTAAGGATGATCCACTGTTCTATTGGGGAGGCTCACGGAATCTAGACAACACAAAGGATGTTCGACGCGCACCTATAAACCTACCTGTCCTGCTAACGAGATGTGATCTGCAAAGGTAACTCGGAATTGTCACATTCCTCGCTACTACCACGGTCCAGCTAGTCAGGGGATATCTATGAGTACCCTAGCCTAAACACCACATTTATGCTAACAAGTGATTACTCTAATACTCAACCGGAAGAGGATTAAAGTAAACTCATAAACTAAAGAACAATAAAACAAGAACTTACTAGTATTAGAAGTCAAATTACTGAAGAATCTTAGAAGCAAGCCTCGGGTTAGGAGAATTGATCCCGTAGGTACAACTCGGAGTAGACACCGACAGGCTGGCCTTCCTCCGATCCACACCTCCACTCTATCTCTCTCAATCTAGTAGAAACTAGAAGATTTATTTCTACTTTACATTGGTTGCTAAGCCTAAAAAGAAATATTATTTAGAGAAGAGGTTTTCCTTCGAGGGCACCCCTCAATCTCTATGATAATTTCTTGTCTCCTCCAGGGGCCAGAGGGGGTCTCCTTATATAGTCCTCCCCTTCTATGCGTTTTTGGGTCGATAGGCGAGGTGGTACTATGTTATTCTGGATCCAATAGGTCGGTGGAACGTCGTGTGCGAAGAGAGTCCGGAACGGAGTCCAGAGGGGGGCGGGCGCCCAGGTCCTCAGGGCGGGCGCCCTGGGCCTGGCCCCTTTCGGGCTCCGCTTCCTTCCCGTGGCTTCTGGAGTCTTCTAGATGGTAGAAAATTGCGCGGTGGGTTAACATCTCTATGTAATCCCGACATGTGGGCCTTTCTTCCTTATTTCCTGATAACCCCCTGCAGAAATAGACAAACACCAAAACTCGTGGAATTCTGTCAGATAAAACCCTAAGTCTAGATGTTGATTTCATTTGGACCCTTTTCTTTGTTTATTTGATAATTAAATTTGATACTTAAGGACCATCAACAAACTCCCCCAAGCTTACCTCTTGCTCGTCCCTGAGCAAGGATGAACTCAAGAGTTTCTGCAGTGGTTTCATTTCTTAGAAGTACACACGCATTTAAGCAAGATCTCATCTCTGAGTTAGAATAAACAGTTAAGACTTAAAACTTACTTACCTTACCTACACCATAGGACTTGTAACCGTCACTTCTGTCTTGAGTGGTTAAAAGATAGAACAGTCTAGCCAAGTGCCATGTCTCTTATTCTTGATCAACTATAGCTCTGGGGTTTTTGCAGATTTTCAAATAAAACTCAGAAATTCCTTGTATGATTCTCTCAGGTCTCTCTTTTGTGGTATTTTTGGATCCTTACCAAGGCAGTGATGGTATATGCCTTCTCTCAAGATATGTAGTATTTGTGGTATGAAGCATAGTGACATTGTCTTCTCTCTCACCCTACTCTAATAAGGCTTTAATATCTGGAGCTCATAGGTGGGAGATAAAGTATACATACTTACAAGACATTTATTGCATAGTCAAACCATGGATCCAAAGAAACAAATCAATAAGCCAAATCAAGATGTGCATGTGTGGCGAATGAATGGTGTATGGTGATGATGGTGATAACAATGGTGAAAGTCTAATTCTACTTTTGCTCTTTTGAGGGGATACATACCTTTCTTGCACTTTGAAGCTTTTTGAGGATAATGAGATGCTCTATATTTTCTTTTTCTTTCCTCTCAGGTGGGTATCTTGTACCCCTAATTCTACTGTCGGACACTTGTCCATTTTTACCTTTCGTCTCACTTTTTTTCTTTTTCTTCGAGGTTCCGGGCACTTGCCCCTTTTTATTTCCTCGTATTCATTTTTTTTCTCTCTCTCTCTTTTTTTTAGAGCACTCATCTCCTGAAATAATGTAGCAAGTGGTAGTAACCAAAATAACTGGAGCATTTATTTCACAGGGAATAATAGGGATAGGAAAATGTTTTTGGCTATTCTCTCCCGGATTAGGAGTAGAATACTTTTGGGTGGTTTTGGAGATGGAAATGAATGGATAGTACTTCCGGAGTAGAAGTAGCATGTATGAGTGAACGTGCAAGTGAATCTTGATTTAACCACATGACAAGCTCCTAAGGGTCTACACAGCTTGACCACACTCAATGCTCATAAGCAGTAAAAAGTAAATATGTGGCTCAAGGTCTAGCAAGCATGTATATATGGATGTGGTAGGAATTTAAACTCTCATCATAGAGGAACTCATCATGCAACATTTTAAAGATTTTCAAAGATAAAATTCTCCAGAATTCTAGCATCTCTAGGAACAGATAAACAGCAGCTCAACCTTCCCATATCGTATCCGTTAACAACTTGGACTTCAGATCAAGTTTTCATCCCACAAGTTTAGGTCTAGAGCAAGCTTTAAATTATAACAGTTATGTCTAAACTTGAGAGAGAACTTAAAATGTGCAAATTAGGCAGAGCAACTATTCATCATATCCATGCTTAAGTTTTATTTAGATACAGATTAGCATAGCCACTTTATTTATTTATTAAACACACTAAGCAAAAGACAAATAAGCATGAAATCTTTATTTGGTTTTTCATAGTTTATGTATTTTAATATTCTAATATAATATAAGTATAAAGATAGATAGATAGAAATACTTATCGAGATAAATGGGGGTGCTCTCCCCCAAGCTGAATTTTGACGTAATTTCTCTTGATGTAGCTAGCAGGTGGCAGAGGTGTTTTTGAAAGTCAGCAGCATTCTGACAGCGATTAGAATGTCCTCCGTCTGCTAGTCTTCTTGATTCTTAAATGCTGTGGAGCTCAAATAGACAACAAAGCTTGTGGAACTGATTATGTGTTAGCATAAATATCTAGCCTTTATCATCTTGAGACTCCTTAATAATTATTACTCCCTGTTTTTTATATTTTCATTTTATAAAGCAGAAAAATATTTATTTTATTTTTATGCCACCACAGTGAATGTACTTATGGGTTTTATGCCACTCGTATACTCACATGGGGCTTACTGTTTTTCACATTTTTATTTTCTTTTATATTTAAGATAGTATGAATATGATTAACTAAGTAAACTATTTAAAATAATTGAAAGGGAAAGGATAACTACCAAGTTTACCTCTTGGCAAGGCGTTCGGTATTTTTAAGTCCTCCGAACGGGACTCTCCGTTTTCTTAGTCGTCCTGGGATTTGCTGGGTGGCGTAGTCGGTGGTTCCGGCCGCGCCTCCTCTTCGTGTATAACTATCTTCTCTTTCCACACCTGACTCGGTGCTACGGTCTCCTCAGGACAGTTCTGTTCAAGTTGTATGTCTTCAGTCCTTATCACTTCTCCTTCGTAGTCTACCCATCCATCCTTGATGATCTGCCTCCTCTGGTTGCGGTTGCGTTGTCTTCTTCTTGTCCTGACCTGCTTAGAATCTTCAACTATATAGTTGGAATCATTAAAGTAGTGGCGTACCTTCTCAGAGAGGAAGTGCATGTGGACTTCTCCGGTTCCAATATAGATGATGGCTTTGATAGTGTTGAGGAACGGTCTTCCAAGGATGGTGGGTGGATCATACTCGTCTTCTCCCATGTCAATGACCTGAAAATTGTTTGAAGCTGAATGTATCTTGGTTGTAGGGGCATGGTTCCATGCAGGAGCTGATAAATGACTGCGGCCATTATGTTGTCGTCAGATCCGGTGTCGTAGAGTGTCTTCTAAAAAGAGTATCCATTGTTTGTGCATTCGATTCTTGGAACACCAGGGTCGTCCTTCTTGATCAAGAAAGGTGACTTGAGTCAACGATCTTGACCTCCTCGAGCTGTAGTGACCATCTTAGCTGACTCGGTCCACATTTGCTTGTTCCTGTTCCTCCTGTTGGTCCTCTTCCTTGGTTCATGTCGGGATTGCTCTGAAGTTTGTGTAGTCTTGTTCTTGAAGTAAAATCTCCTTCTTCCCCTTGATGTAGAGACTGATCTTGGCAGCATTAGCGTAGATGACACTTCTGGTGTTTAGGAATGGCCTCCCTAAGATGATGGGTGCCCTCTCCTCAGTGCCAATCTCTATCATCACGAAGTTTGCTGGAGTGTACAAGGTACCAACTCGGACACAGAGGTTCTTCAATATTTCCTTTGGGGAACTAAGTGTCTGATCTCCATTGTGTTTGTGCTCGTAGATCCCGGTGCTTCAATTGATGGAATGTGGAAGTTGTGAAACGCCTTCACGTTTCTCAAAATATGTCCTGCTCATAGAGACAAGGCAGAGATCAAGTGCATGGGCCCTGTTGGTGGAAAACACCAACAGAACCAAAAGTGTATTTGTTCTTCTCTAACCTTAAGCATAGTGAGCAAGACAAAGTTGATGGATCATGAGTGTAGCATTTAAAATATTTGTTAGATCAGATGGCTCAACCTAATGGAAAGATAATCTATCTATATTTATGTTTTGTTTATATCTTCCAAAGATTGAATGTACAATACTTTAGCTTATATGATTAGGAGTGTGGGATCACGAAGGTAGTATTAAGAACAAAGATTAAAGGACCAAACATGTTGAATTAATTGGGTTGATTAATTTGGAGCTACAAATCATACATGTTTGTCTCTTTATTTTATGTGAACGCTAGAACCAAGGAGAAGCTTATAAAAGTGATAGTCAAATACCTTAAAATATTAGCTTACTTGAAGAGTGACGGTACAATATCACCTTGTGGAAGCTTTCCTTTCTTAGCGGTTGTGCATCGTGTTTGTGGCACCCTAAATGGATCATCTCTTTATGAGCTATGTCCTTCTTGTGCAAATTGTTAAACTTCATGTGTCTCCTTTATCTCCAATGAGTTTGTATCTCAGGACTTCCCAGGTTGATATTAAAAGTTTTCCTGCAGGGGTTAGTCCAACAAAATATCCCATATCTACTATAGCATACTATCGGCTCAAAAATCAACCTAGACACCATGTCTAGTTTGATTTAGGAGGGCATTTTAACCTAAGCACGATGTTTAATTTAAAAATCCTTTGGAAGTAAGATCATCATTCCTAAACTAAGCACCATGCTTGATTTAAGAGATAAATGAAACTACTCCAAACCTAGACATATACTAAAGCAAATAAAGGTAGCATGAGAGCATTTATAGCGATCTACTCAAGTGGAGGTGAAGTAGTGTAATTAGCACTTAACAAATTGAGCATGTCTCAAAGGTAAGGATAACCAACGTAGCAACATGGCAAAAGATGTTTTTATGTAAAGTACTCCCCCCAGCTTGAATTTTGCAAATTGTTTTAGGACATTAAGCTTATCCTTGGGAAACCATCAAGTTATGTTGGTGAAGTGGTTTCCCCTCCAACACCTACCTATATCAAGATCAACTCAACGAGATCTGCAATATTTATTATAGACATATGCATCGACAACGGCTCTTTTAAAGTTTTTATAAATAGAAAAGAAGAGAGGGATGGAGATCTCAAATGTGGTAAGGATGGAGAGACCAATTGATTGGGGAGATGTTTTATATGAGCAAGGACTTGGTAAGATATTTATGAAATAACTTCCATGCTCACTGTTGTTTCTCCCATTCTCAAACTCCAAGGTTGATTCTTCATGAATGCTTAAAATTCCTCTAGGATTGTCTCTCAAGTTTGTTTTATCCATCCATTCAATGGTGATAGCACATGGATTTTTAATGCCCTCTAGCCATCGATGTTGCTCTTCTTGATCCCCCTTCTTATGCAGGGGATGTCTAGAGAAATTCATAGGATTATCGGGAGGTTTAAGAGAAAGAGCATAGTAGAATTTATTAAGCTCAAGGATGGGATGGATAGCCGAATCATGGGATTGAAATGTTTGGAAATCGGCTATTGAAACTTCCTTTCCTCGTCTGGGAGATGATTCCTTCTCTATTTCTAAGATTTTTCTATGAAGACTAGTACAAGAAGGATGTCCACAAATGAAGACATACCTTCCTTTACTAATAGATAAAGAAAGAAGGACTCTACCAAAGGTTATATGATTAAGACCAATGTGAAAATATTCAGGAAAAACATGGTCTTGTAGGGCTAGGTCTAAACCAGAATTTATAGAAAGATTAACAGATTCCCTAGGTGTAGCTAAAAGTGCATTATCTTCTTGATTAAAAGATAGGACCTCGGCTATAGAAAAGGGTTGGTTTTGACCTATTGCAATCAACTCCGGACACAGATCATAATTAGGGGCAGGACGTGTTGACTCCCATGGTCTATGGCTGGTCTCCAAAGGTGCAAAGAATTTAATAATAAGTATGGAATTTAAGTTATCCATAAAAATAAAAAGATAAAAGAATAAAAGTATAAAAGTATAATACAAGATAATAGCAAGACTCAAAGTTATCTCAGCAAACCGTCTTTCTCCCCGGCAACAGCGCCAGAAATGCTTGTTGATATTTGGTAACGCAATTAGAAAATGATCCGCAAGCGCAAGGATATCGGTGAGCATTTCACCCGGGAGGTTTTCCAGAGTATCGTATTTATATTTTTACCACTGGGAGAAAGGGTGCATCTGACTAACCAAATCTATTGCTACTATCCCTTTAGGCTACAAAGAATGTCTCTCGATGTGAGTGATGTATAGAGAAGACTGCAACCGTAGTCTCGTTCTAACCTTGGTAAGGATGATCTACTGTTCTATTGGGGAGGCTCACGGAATCTAGACAACACAAAGGATGTTTGACCCGCACCTATAAACCTACCCGTCCTGCTAACGAGATGTGATCTGCAAAGGTAACTCGGAATTCTCACGTTCCTCGCTACTACCACGGTCCAGCTAGTCAGGGGATATCTATGAGTACCCTAGCCTAAACACCACGTTCATGCTAACAAGTGATTACTCTAATACTCAACCGGAAGAGGATTAAAGTAAACTCATAAACCAAAGAACAATAAAACAAGAACTTACTAGTATTAGAAGTCAAATTACTGAAGAATCTTAGAAGCAAGCCTCGGGTTAGGAGACTTGATCCCGTAGGTACAACTCGGAGTAGACACCGATAGGCCGGCCTTCCTCCGATCCACACCTCCACTCTATCTCTCTCAATCTAGTAGAAACTAGAAGATCTATTTCTACTTTACATTGGTTGCTAAGCCTAAAAAGAAATATTATTTAGAGAAGAGGTTTTCCTTCGAGGGCACCCCTCAATCTCTATGATAATTTCTTGTCTCCTCCAGGGGCAGAGGGGGTCTCCTTATATAGTCCTCCCCTTCTATGCATTTTTGGGTCGATAGGCGAGGTGGTACTATGTTATTCTGGCTCCAATAGGTTGGTGGAACGTCGTGTGCGAAGAGAGTCCGGAACGGAGTCCAGAGGGGGGCGGGCGCCCAGGTCCTCAGGGCGGGCGCTCTGGGCCTGGCCCCTTTCGAGCTCCGCTTCCTTCCCGTGGCTTCTGGTGTCTTCTAGATGGTAGAAAATTGCGCGGTGGGTTAATATCTCTATGTAATCCCGACATGTGGGCCTTTCTTCCTTATTTCCTGATAACCCCCTGCAGAAATAGACAAACACCAAAACTCGTGGAATTCTGTCAGATAAAACCCTAAGTCTAGATGTTGATTTCATTTGGACCCTTTTCTTTGTTTATTTGATAATTAAATTTGATACTTAAGGACCGTCAACAATCCGCCAAAGCTTCGTTGGACATCCGGCAAGCCTCGAGATCCCAGGACGAAACATCGGGGCCCATCTCGTCCATCCTCAACGGCCAAGACTGTTGGCATTTCTTAATGTCATTACTAAGAATAGGGTTTAATCCATCCTCAGCAACGATGTCAGAAATGTCGTGATAACACTTACTAATGCAATCACCAAGATTAGAGTATAAATCTATCCTAAGCAACGGTGCCAGAAATGCTTGTTAGCGTTTCTTAGCGTCGCTACCTAGAATAGGGTTCTGCTCTACTCATGATAATGACATTGGCAGTGTTATATGGGCAGATCCGTAGCATCACCACCTTGAATAGGAAGCTAGATCTACCTTCCCGATAACGGCGCCTTATTTCCATTAGGGTAGTGTTCCAGTTCTTAATCATGGTAGTGGCACTAGGATTGCCATGTTGGTATTCCTTAACAAGCCACTAGCTCGGCGCATGTCTAGCAACAGTGTTAAGTATATACCGGGGTGATAGTTCCTTAGGTTCGGAGTTTAAGTACCGCAAGCGGACGGGAATTATCGTGTTGCATTTAAACCCAGGGATTTACCGAGTGTCGTATTTATAGGTTCGCTCTAAGGAAGGCTTAATATGTTAAGGATTCTAAGATAAGCATAGATCAAAGTAATTATGATAGCAATAATGGAATCAAAAGTCATAGCCGGTGATAAACACTTATATGTAGAATAGTGATCCATCACAATCTAGGCATGGCATATGGGCTAAGGAATAAAAAGAGACTAAAAGAATGAATTGAATCAAAGAATAAACAAACAACCTATTGGAGCAGGTGTGGTCCTAGATACAGATCATGTCATAGAACAAGTAATTATACTACTTAGATCAAGTCCTGTGTTTAGATGGTTTGGGAGGTTACGCGAGTACTGGTCTGCCAGCAACCTCCGCAACTATTTAGACTCCTACGCCCTAGCCGAACGTAGGGGAATGCCAAGGACGGACAGGATTGTCACCACCTGCCGCCATCCCCTCAATCGTGGACTAGGACAATGCATTTACCCGGCCTTTACACCCAAGCACCATGCTTACATGCAAAGAACCTACTCGGACTCCCCCGGGTCCCCGATCCTACGGATCGGCAGGTAAGAAGCCTGAGCCTACTCAAAAGAGCATGATAAACCCCCATCTTCACATAAAGATATTTCTAGGCAATTAATTAACATGAAGCAATTAGACTAAAGTCCTAAGTGAGAATAATACAACATACACATAGCACTAGTTCATATAATACACTACTAGCCCTAGGGTAGCATTATACTAAAATAACTATATACTAAAATGTATGTCATATCATTTCCACTAGAACTATATTCTAGTTCATATGCTAGCATCATAAAACATGGCCTATGATCTATATCATATACCATAGCATAAGAACTATACTCTAGTTCATATGAAGAACTATATCGGACATGATAAGGCATGGACTTGGAGTAAAGATATTCTTTATTCATACCCAAGTTTCTCTCCAAGGAGCCAAGCCCTGCTTGATAGCTCACCCAACTATCTCTCTAAAAGCTAAAAGGGAAAAACTAAGAAGAGGTAGTGCCCAAATGCCTTGAAGGTGGAGTGTTGATTGTGAATGTGATGAGATGATTGGAGCCTCCCTCTCCCCCTCCTTAAATAGGTGGGGAAGGTCGGTTCCCCAGGGTGTAAACTGCAATTTTCCACGTGGGGACTGCGGGAGGATAGGCTCAGCACCGCCTCTGCGAAAGGCGGTGCCGAGATGGGCTGGGCCAGGGTCGGCCGACCCTAGGGGGCGGCCGCCCCCTGGTGGGCCCCGCTGGCGCCGGCCCGAAGCCCGTTGCCTTCCTCTCGGGCCCCTGAGTCCAGATCCATCTGCAAATTGATGCACTTCTATATTGGGCTTTTGGGTACTTGTTTATTTGCTCATTTTTTTTGACGTGTCGGATTGCGCCTTTTTATTTGCTTTCCACCTGTATGCCTGTATATGATCTGCAAAACACAACTTGCACTACATCTGGAACTTGGTAAGCATTTAATAAGTATATGTGAGTAAAATACATGTTTTTCTTCCTTTGCATGGACTATGTTGGCGGGGTAAATCTGTCATTAAGAACCGCCAACAAACTCCCCCAAGCTTACCCCTTGCTCGTCCTCGAGCAAGAATCTAAGATCTTGGTTGTTGATCAGGAGTTGCTACAATATTTTCACTTCTATCCACTACATACCTTCAAACAAGAATCCTCCTTTGAATTTTGAACAGATATGTCATAGGGCTTATTGCTCATACCTTGGGTCCTTAAGCATTTGGAGGATGGATTTGATCAGATCGAGCGCTATGTCCCCAGTTCTTTACTTCACTTTTGTTTCAGAGTTTTTTTGATTTTCAAAACTTAGCACATTTATTTGTCAAATTAAACAATGGATCCAAAGAGAAAGTTAATCATACCATTGAATTTTTGAAAACTTTTTCTTTTCCATCATTCTCTTTTTGTCTATTAGAGACACATGCTATGTGGCTAATTCTACTGTTGGGCACTTGCCCATTTTTTTTATTTTTATTTTTTTCGAGGTTCCGGACACATGTCCCTTTTTATTTCCTCGTGATCTTTCTTTTTGAGGTTTTGGACACATGTCCCTTTTTATTTCCTCGGATGCTTTTTTTTTCTTTTTCATAACCATATGCCTTCTAACGAACTTTTGAGATGATAACATAATGAAATATTTTTGTTTTCAATGGTATGACAACCTCTCAAAGGGTCAACAAAGCTTAATCTAACTCAATGTGATTATTTTATTTTTGTAAAAACTCCAGAACTCTAGCGTTGTTTAGAACAGGAAACTAGCAGCTCAGATCATCACAAATATATCCATTAATTACTTTAGACTTTAGATAGAGCATTTTGCAACCCACGAATTTAATCATTTTATTAATTTGGAGAATTCAAGGTTGAAACTAGATACTGGAAAGAAATTACGATAGAGCAACTATTCATCATTTCAACAAGGAAGAAGCATATATCTTACGTCACATATAGGAGTGGAATTATATTTTTGTCTTTTTAGCATTTTTCATTTTTTATATGCAATAATTAAAACATGGAAATTTCATAAAGTAAACATGCTAATTTAAAATTAAGGATGCATGAAAATAAATATGCAATGCAGATAACCTCGAGATTGGGGGTCCACCCCCAAGCTAGCTTCTGGCCTATTGATCGGGGTTGTACCCCATGTACCGCCAGAAGTCTTGGGACTGTTTCAGCAGCTGATCTTGGCGAGCTTGCATTTCTTCTTGCTGCTGGTGGTGCCAGGCCTGTTGTTCCTATTGCCATAGCAACCCTTGCTAGTGCCACTCCACGGCCTGCTGGTGGTGCGCATCGGTGGTTTGGATGTGTTGTTGGAGAGTATCCTGGAACTCATCCGTGCGCACCACCAGTCCCAAAAGCTGAGCTTGGAGGCGCTCCAAGTCGGTTTGGCCTACTGTGGAGGCCGAAGGATGTTCTTCTGGTGATTCGGCCCTCCAGCGCGATTGTTGTTCCCAAACGCTGGAATCCGCCTCAGCCCACCCCTCAACACCTTGTGTCGGCATGGGTGTTTCCCACCCCGACTAGTAGATCGGCTGTGTATAGGAGGGTGGTGGCTGGAAGCTGGATCCGCTGATGTTCCTGCCAGAAACACTACGCCTCCGTGCAGTTTCAGCTGTCTGCAAATCAAAGGTTAGTCTCCCAAAGTTATACAAGCGTAGACCTGGGTTAGGTGACCGGATTACGTTTGTATACCCTGGGAAATAAAACACAAGACCGCCCGCATTATCTCTTTTCAAATGGTGACCTTGGATAAGATAGGTTTCATTAATCATGGTGTGTGGAATTTGAATATAATCAAGATCTTGCCCTTCCAACGCACCAATGGCCGTGGCCACACGTGTTATGAGTGAAGTCAAAGAGATAGGGGTGGTTGTCTTGATTATATCTAACCAATGCCTTACAATTTCTTGCACAGGCGTAACTTTTATTTTCATTCTAGCCGCGTAAAGTAACCTCATTTCATTTACTCGCACAACGCGGGTATCCTGGCTAGGAAACATTGTTATGGATAGCCAAAGGTGTAGAAACCTTAGAGTGGGGTGTTGGATGTGGGCATTTCTAGGATAGTATTTTCCAGTGTGAACTTGTCCCGTGATTTCTTCCCAAAACTTATCCTTATTAAACCCTTTTGTCGCATGCACTAAATCAAGAGAGCATATTTGATGAAAACCATGGTATTTGCTTAAGTCTATCTAAAAGATAGCATATTCATTTCGAAATAAACGAACAAAAATACCTTCATATGTTTCTCTTAAAGTGCATAGGAATTGAATGGTAAGGGTATAGGATCCATACTCAGTTATGGGGTGAATGTTGTCCCACCCGGCAGCTTTCCATATGGAGAGGAATTCAGAGTCCATACCGATGTCGGAGAGGAGCGAGTCGTCGTAGACCGGCGTATGGAGGAAGATCCGGTCCTTGAGCATGTTGTAGGCTTGATGTTCTCGATCACCCACCAAGTCGAATTGGTGGGCTCCTCCTTCTTCATGTTGTTCCTCCTCTTCTTCCTCTACCTCTTCCTCTACCTCCTCGATCTCCGGGGATTCTTCCTCAGCGGAAGGACTCTATCGGGGATCGGCACTTCGAGGATGACCTCGTGACTCTTTTAAATGCCCCCGAAACTGTTTTGCCGTACCTTTTCATGGTGCAATGCTTGCACCAGTGGATAGCTAGCTTGGATAGGTGATTTTTTTGTGAGGTTTCTGCTGGTGGTTGGTTGGAAATAGCAAAGATGTGAAAGTGTTGCTTGGAAAGTGACGATGGAAGTGATGAAGTGAAGTGAGAATGGGTGGAGAGGGCCACACCTGAACCCCTGGTATTTATAGTTTGAAAATGCAGGTGGATTCGGTGTGAGGGCAACAGCTAGGAGCCTCCCCCAGCTGGCCGTTGGCCAGAGCCATTAGGGGGGGGTCGGTTGACCCTAGCGGCGGCCGCCCCCTGGTGGGCCCCACAGCTCCCCAGCTTTTGTCTCCATCTTCCAACGGCTAGTTTTTGAAGTTTTGTGTTGGCATATTGATGCACTTCTAGCTGAAAAAATGACTTTTGCAATTTCCAACATTTATTTGTAAAATTTTTATTTTTGAAAAATTTAGAAAAAATATTTTTCTATTATTTTATTTTATTTCCTAGCTGAAAATGAATTTTATGAATATTTTTCAAATTTTTATATATATATATATTTTAAGATAACTACCGATTACCTTCGGCGGAGGCTCAAAAAAATGTTTATAGTCCTTTTTGAGAAGGACACTCTTCCGTCGTTTGAATTTCACCCTGCATGTTTAGTGGGAGAGTTCTCGGGTTGCCCCGGGAGTCTACCCGCATTCTCAGTAGGAATTGCAGCGGCGATCTGAGCTAGTTGTGTTTCTATCATTTTATTAAAGCTCAGTTGGTTTTGTACGGAAGAGGCAAGGTTTTCTATTTTTCTATTTATGTTTTCTAAAACCTTATCATTGGACAGCAACTTTTTAGTTAAGTTTTCATTTATTTTAGCTTATCCAAGAACTAGGTCTTTTAATGAAGGTTGATTCGAATTAAAACTCGAATTACCTTGGAATGAAGAGCGTGACTGATTATTCCAACCATTACCTTGGTTGGCGCCTCCTTGTTGGTGGAACCCGTTGTTGATGTAGGCAGCGTCTTCATGGGTTTCGGGGCAATCATTTCCCGAATGGCCAACTTATCCACAGACCTCGCACGTCATGTGCGAGTCTATGGCCTTCACTGAGTTCGAGGGGTTCTCTTGGTTCTTCTCGGTGAGTTGCTTCATCAATAAATCTATTTTTGCGGCAAGCATATCCGTCTCCTTCACGGTATGCATGCCTTTTGTGTTTTGGCAGCTAGGGGTTGAGTCCTGTCCTCCCCCCAGCTCTGGTGTTCTACCATCTTCTTGATCAGGGCCTTGGCCCCGGCGGTGGTAAGTGATAGGAACGCGCCTCCAGCGGCGGCGTATAGGTGTCCCTTCGACATGGGCGTGAGCCCATTGTAGAAGTTTTGGAGCACCATCCAGTTCTCCATGTCGTGATGGGGGCAGCTTAGGATGTACTCTTGTAGCCGCTCCCATGCTTCAGGGATTGTTTTGCTGGCATTTTGTTGAAAACTGGCAATCCTTCCCTCAATGCATTGGTTTTGCTTATGGGGAAGAACTTGGCGAGGAATGCCGCAGAACATTTTGCCCACGTGGTGACAGCTTCCTTATCTTGATAGAACCACCTCTTCGCCTTCCCCACGAGGGAGAAATGAAAGAGGCGGAGCTGAATGACATCAGGAGTGATGTCCTTGATGACAATCGTGTCACATAGCTCCAGGAAGTGTTGAAGGTGTGCATTTGCATCCTCGCTTGACAAGCCACAGAATGGGCTCGCCTACACCATGGTGATCAGGCTGGTGTGTAGCTCGAAGTTCTTGCCGGCCATGTCAACAACGGGGCTAGTGGTCACGTTGGTGACAGCGGGCACGGAGAACTCGCGGAGTGTCTTCTCGGCGGCTATGAGTTCGTTCGGGGTTGGTGCAGTACCGGCTGGTTCACTTGTCGGTGGTGTAGCAGAAGACGAAACGGTTCGAGACCGTCTAGTCCTTAGGAGTGCCTCGGGATCGGAGATGTAGTTTTCCGGCAAAGAGAAACCAGGCATACACTATTCCTCCTGTTTAATCCACAACAGGGAGAAAATAGGCAGAGTTATCCTGCATAACAATTGACTCATTACGCACATCAGATTACTTGATTATATTTATCTAGAATCATTTTCATATTAGCCTGCCCCGGCAGTGGCACCAGAAATGCTTGTTGGCATTTCTTAACGTCATTACTAAGAATAGGGTTTAATCTGTCCTCAGCAACGATGTCAGAAATGTCGTGATAACACTTACTAATGCAATCACCAAGATTAGAGTATAAATCTATCCTAAGCAACGGTGCCAGAAATGCTTGTTAGCGTTTCTTAGCGTCGCTACCTAGAATAGGGTTCTGCTCTACTCATGATAATGACATTTGCAGTGTTATATTGGCAGATCCGTAGCATCACCACCTTGAATAGGAAGCTAGATCTACCTTCCTGATAACGGCACCTTATTACCGTTAGGGTAGGGTTCCAGTTCTTAATCATGGTAGTGGCACTAGGATTGCCATGTTGGTATTCCTTAACAAGTCACTAGCTCGGCGCATGTCTAGCAACAGTATTAAGTATATACCGGGGTGATAGTTCCTTAGGTTTGGAGTTTAAGTACCGCAAGCGGACGGGAATTATCGTGTAGCATTTCAACCCGGGGATTTACCGAGTGTCGTATTTATAGGTTCGCTCTAAGGAAGGCTTAATATGTTAAGGATTCTCAGATAAGCATAGATCAAAGTAGTTATGATAGCAATAATGGAATCAAAAGTCATAGCAGGTGATAAACATTTATATGTAGAATAGTGATCCATCACAATCTAGGCATGGCATATGGGCTAAGGAATAAAAAGAGACTAAAAGAATGAATTGATTCAAAGAATAAACAAACAACCTATTGGAGCAGGTGTGGTCCTAGATACAGATCATGTCATAGAACAAGTAATTATAGTACTTAGATCTAGTCCTGTGTTTAGATGGTTTGGGAGGTTACACGAGTACTGGTCTGCCAGCAACCTCCGCAACTATTTAGACTCCTACACCCTAGCCGAACGTGGGGGAATGCCAAGGACGGACAAGGCTGTCACCACCTGCCACCATCCCCTCAATCGTGGACTAGGACAATGCATTTACTCGGCCTTTACACCCAAGCACCATGCTTACATGCAAATAACCTACTCGGACTCCCTCGGGTCCCTGACCCTACGGATCGACAGGTAAGAAGCCCGAGCCCACTCAAAAGAGCATGATAAACCCCCATCTTCACACAAAGCTATTTCTAGGCAATTAATTAACATGAAGCAATTAGACTAAAGTCCTAAGTGTGAATAATACAACATACACTTAGCACTAGTTCATATAATACACTACTAGCCCTAGGGTAGCATTATACTATAAGAACTATATACTAAAATGTATGTCATATCATTTCCACTAGAACTATATTCTAGTTCATATGCTAGCATCATAAAACATGGCCTATGATCTATATCATATACCATAGCATAAGAACTAAACTCTAGTTCATATGAAGAACTATATCGGACATGATAAGGCATGGACTTGGAGTAAAGATATTCTTTATTCATACCCAAGTTTCTCTCCAAAGAGCCAAGCCCTCCTTGATAGCTTACCCAACTCTCTCTCTAAAAGCTAAAATGGAAAAACTAAGAAGAGGTAGTGCCCAAATGCCTTGAAGGTGGAGTGTTGATTGTGAATGTGATGAGATGATTGGAGCCTCCCTCTCCTCCTCCTTAAATAGGTGGGGAAGGTCGGTTCCCCAGGTGTAAACTGCAATTTGCACGTGGGGACTGTGGGAGGATAGGCTCAGCACCGCCTCTGCGAAAGGCGGTGCCGAGATGGGCTGGGCCAGGGTCGGCCGACCCTAGGGGGCGGCCGCCCCCTGGTGAGCCCCGCTGGCCCTGGCTCGAAGCCCGTTGCCTTCCTCTCGGGCCCCTGAGTCCAGATCCACCTGCAAATTTATGCACTTCTATATTGGGCTTTTGGGTACTTGTTTCTTTGCGCATTTTTTTTGACGTGTCGGATTGCGCCTTTTTATTTGCTTTCCACCTGTATTCCTGTATATGATCTGCAAAACACAACTTGCACCACATGTGGAACTTGGTAAGCATTTAATAAGTATATGTGAGTAAAATACATGCTTTTCTTCCTTTGCATGGACTATGTTGGCGTGGTAAATATGTCATTAAGAACCACCAATAGAGACATCAGCGGGAGAACCCTCCAATGATGGATGGCCGAGAGGACAAGAGCGGCAGTCAGACCTTCCTCGCGCAGCTTCTTCAAGGCACCGAGGAGGGGGTCGAGCCGCGATTGGTGGGCCTAGACGACGCCGTACTTCTAGTGATCCGGACGCTCTTAAATCAGACGCCCGGTGTAGGCAGGGAGGAGGTCGTCGTCATTCCGTAAGTAAAACCATTGGGAGTCCCATCCGACGTGGTTCGACGTCAACCCCACCGGGATGTACTCGCGCGTCCTCTCCGACATGCCGGTCTTGACCACCAAGTTGAGGCACCCGGCCCATAGTGGCTTCCTCACCCCTACGGCACCACCAGGAGCATTGAAGAGCTCGCCTCGGTACAAATGGAGCCACAAGTCCCAGTGAGGCATCCTCCCCAGGTAGCCCTCACACACCGCGGCAAAATCCGTCGCGGCGGTAATGGCGTTCGGGGAAAATGCTGGAGCTCCACCCCGTAGTGGTGGCAGAGCGCCCGCATGAAGCGACTGGGAGGGGAGCCCAAGCCGTGACGGTGGAATTTGGCGAAGGAGACCACATAGCCCCTGGGCGGCCTTGGCTCCCGGTGGTCCGCCGCCGGCGCGGTCCACTCCGGCCGTGACGACGAGGAGCGAGGGCGCAGGAGTCCTTCCTTCTCGAGCTCCAGCAAACGGCGCTCCGTCATCGACGACGGGCGCCAGTCATCGGCGACGATGAGTCTCACAAGCATTTTTTGGTGGGAGAAGGGCGACTTCGCTACTGCTCGAGGGTGCGCGCGTGTGAGATGGCAAGGAAGCTGAAGCAAGAATGGAGGCAAGAGGTGGAAGGAGCGATGGCAAGAAGGCCACAGGACATTTATAGACGGCATCGCACCAACGGACAGAAACGATGTATCTGGTAACTCCTCCCATAAATGCGCCGCCTAACGGTCCTTATCTCTCTCTCACAGACGGGACACTACAAATTCCATGCCGGCACAGTGCCGCAATGGCTCCGCCTGAAAAGACACGCCCAATGGGCAAAAAGGCGAAGCGCTACGGTATGTACCCACAAAAATCTCGAGAGGTCGCAGGCTGACCCACCGAATGGGTTCGACAGCCGATCTCGAGTACCAGAGTCAGGGATGCCCAGCAAATGGTCCAAAGTCGAGGCCCGCCTCGAGAATTCGCTGGGGATGTCCAAGGCAAGGTCGAGACGGTCAAGAGGGATCCCCCCGAAGGGAGGCATCGAGCCACTGGACTCTATCGAACGAGATCAGTAACCCCGACCACGTCGACCCCGCTTTATGAGGACGCTGTAACACCCTAGTGTTATGGTTGCATTAATCATGTGCATAGCATAAGCATCATTATCTAATCAAAGCATCCATGATCATCTTCTCTCTTGAGCCATGTCATTCTATGCAAAAATGTGGTTTAAACTGCTTAAATAGTCTTCCTGTGCTTATGATTGAGTGAATCATGCTTGTGTTTATGCTTAATGCCTTGGTAATTAGTTTATCTATGCTTAACTTGGCCTTGGGAACAATGTTCATGTTGGTCACTTCAGCAAAATATGCTTTTAAGTCATACTTATGTAAATAGGCCCTAGAAACCTCTTTTGCTTAGGCTTTTAAAAAGTGTTTCATAAAATGTTTGCATGTCAAATCTTTCTACATCAAAGTTGTAGAAAATTTTATAAGGAACAAAAGTCCTTTTATGGCCATCTCATGAAAATGATCACAAATAGCTCAAAAGTGACCCACAAGGCAGAATCGGGGCTGTTTTCAACACTTAGAAAATTTTCTAAGTCCTGGAACGAAACCAGTTTGCTTGATCGATTTTGGAAACTCTATATCTTTCAATCCAGGCCGATTTGGCTTTTGCTCCAATTGACAAAGTTGTAGAACTCGGTTGGAACTCCAACTTTGTCAATTGCATCGTCCTCTAACTCGGGTTGGTTTGGGAGTTCGTCGTTGCTAAAGTCGCTCTGTCAATCGGTCACCGATTTCTCTAAATCGAAGCCGAGCTCGCCGTCGGGGATGGCAAGAGCGCCACCTGTCCGCCAGATGTCGTCCGTACGCCGGCGATGGCCCCGCTCGTCAGCTCCCAGCACGCGCATGACGTCCACGGCGACGCCCCGAGCGAGTGGACGCGTCCACTTTCGCTCTGCCTCGCCTCTCCCTCGCCTGAAGAGCGCCCGCAGCGAGCTCACCGTCGCGAGCTCACTCCGGCGAGCTCGTGTGCGCTCCTCGCTGCGTCTCTGACCACCAAATTCCACCCAAAGCTCCGCCGTGAACCGCTCTCCAATCTCCACCCTCTAACTCGCCGAGAAACCCACCGATGAGCCGACATTTCCTTCTTCCCCCAAATCGGGTCGCTGTGACCATCTTCTCCGACGAACTCAATGCCGAGCTCTGTGTAGCCTCTCGTTGTCTCTGGTTAGGTCCTAGAGGTAGCTTAGGTCCTTAGCGAGCTTTTGCGCCACTTGGTGGACGCTCTACCAAGCTCTCCGTCGCCGGACACGGTGCGCAGCGCCGCCGTGCTTCCGCCGGAGATGGGTGCTCTCGTGGCCAGCGTGTTCCACGAGGATCCAGGTCAAGCTGTGTACCTAGGAAGCTTCGCCATAGTCCGCTGGTGCTGTAGAAGGCCTTAGCTCGCGCTCTACCGGCCTGAGGGCTCCGGCGTAACGCCGAGCACCTCCGCCGAGCCGCCATCGTCGACGGTAAGCACCTTCCGGTGGCTCCGCCGTGGGGAACAGGGGGTCAATCGAGTCGCTAGGGTTTGGGGATCACGCTGATGCCCTTGGTTTGGCCGGAGACCTCGCCGTCGTGGAGAAATCGCCGGCGAAAGTCGCCTCGGCCGCGAGGAAGAAAGACCTGACAGAGGGGGTCCACTGTTAGTGTCACCTCTTTCCCTCCTTTTCTTTTATTCAAAATCTGGATTTTTGGCTTTCTTGCAAAAATCATATCTCCTGTTTCTGACATCCAAAAATTGTGAAACAAATTTTGTGGTGTTTCTTGAGATGGCTAGTATTTAATAAAAATATAAAATGAACCATGTTTTCTGAGAAATTATTTATTAAGGATTTAATCTTGTTATTCATGGATAAATGCATATCTCTTGTTATACTGCTTAGTTTACTCTGAAAATTTTATGGTAGTCTCTATATGGTATGAGAGTGCTTTGGTAAATATTTCATTATTTCTGGAGCACTGCAGCTTTGTTATGTAAATTATGATTGAAATGTGGCTTGTTTCCTTGATTAAATTATATAAATTAATTGGTGCTTATGCTGGTGCTCTACTTTGGTAGTAAACTTGTTTATGGTATTCCTATGTTGTAAATAATCTGAAATCTGTTGTTTGGCATCATATATGTCATGTTTTGGAATTTATGAAATAAGCACCTTGGCCCATGTTAAATACATATCTTTAATTTGGTATGTGCAATGGCTCTGAAATTTTTATGGTGATGATCTGATGTTATATTTGTGCTTCTGTAATTTTTATAGATTTTTCTGAGCACTTTAACTAGTACTTTGTAATTATGCTCCTATCTAGAAATAATTGATAAATGCCTTGTTAAGTAAATGTTTGGGAGTTTCCATCTGATGTTCTGGTAACCTTGTAATATGTTTGTGCTCATAGGCCATGTGGTTGGCATGGTTTGTGTTTTGATCATGTTATTAAATAATTAACTTTAGGGTTAAATGCTGTTCTGGACAGCAAGGGAGCAATTTAACTGTTACTTAATGATAACTTGACTTTCTGTGAAACTTGTCTAAATCAAAGTTGTTCTGAACTTGTTGAACTAGCTGTGGTTTAAATTTGAGGTCATTTGGCAAAGTAGTTTAAAAGTTATGGCTGTTCCAAGTTGGGTTCCAGAAATAGGGGTTCTCTGTTTTTC
Source organism: Sorghum bicolor (assembly GCF_000003195.3). Lineage (NCBI taxonomy): Eukaryota > Viridiplantae > Streptophyta > Magnoliopsida > Poales > Poaceae > Sorghum > Sorghum bicolor. The sequence continues at coordinate 24,207,515 of NC_012874.2, forward strand.
TGGGACAGAACCTGGAACTTTGTTTAAAATGACTAGTTTAATGTTTGAATCTTGCTGTGATGTTTAAAGATGATTTGTAGACAATTTCATAAGCTTTCCAGAATGTCTTTACTTATGTTTGTTGGATCTGTCTATCATTAGTTATGATTTATTTACTGAGCTACTCCTGTTTTATATTGCTTGCTGTTTTAGTATCATGATAGGCTGTGGGTTAAGTAACTTGTTTACTTGTGTGAGCTTATTATAACTTTTGCTCTGTAAATGAGTGTCCAGTGAGTTACTTGTGTTATCACGCATTCATCTTTAGCATGTGCATCTTCTTACTGTTCGAGCATGCAATAGGTGCATCGGACGCGACAGCCTCCTACGAGCTTCAGGCGAATCCCGAAGGTCAGGAGGGCAGTCAGGAGGTGGAGGTCCAGCAAGCCGGACTCGAGGAGCCCGAAGAAAAAGTTGAGTGCCCGAATCACGAGCCGGCATCGTTCGTGAAAGGCAAGCCCCGGAGCATTCTAAGACTCCCGTTATTTTCGAAAGTTTACTTAATATGTTATACCTATTGATGCATTACGTATAGGAGTTGTGATGAAACTGCTGCTGCATTCTTCTCTATCCTTGTCCAGATAACTCACCACACCCTGGTCGTAGAGTTAGGATCGAGTAGAAGCTTAGCCATGCTTTAATCGGTAGAAGTCGGGTGATGTCCTGTCACCTGCGCGATATAGGGTTATGTCGTATCACGATAGTCTATATGTGCTATCGTGGATGGAACCTGATTAAATTGACTTAAGCCGGGCGGAGTTTTGCAAGTTTGTAGTAACTCCGTCTGTGGCAGCTAAGGACCGATCGTTGTACGTCCTCTTGTCATGTTGAACGCATGCCTAACACTTAGTTGGCCGGATAACTCGTTCCGACCGCGAAGCCGAGTAGTATGACTCAGACCGGAAGACCGGCAAGTATAAAGTGCGCACTACCGGAGGAAGTGCGGTGTGCGGGGGACCATTGGCGTAAGTCCAAAGGCAGGTGAGTTAAAATTCGTGACCTCCCTGGCAGAGTGGTAGCCCTAGGAGTGCGGCGCTGATCGGAGCCGCGATTCCTGAGTTGTACCAAAGGTGACCCGTTGGCTCTCCGGCAGGGGATGCTTGGGTGAGTGCTAGGAATAACCCTCCAGCTGGATAGGAATTCAATTCAAATCGCCGTCTCTCCCGGTTAGTGAGAACTTGACAGAGCAGCGGCAAACGTAGCAATCACTAATGAAGTTGGTTCATGATAATGATGATAGCAAGAAGAACATATGATGAATTTGATATGGTTATTATTGATTGTAATAATCAAGTGAGGTGCTGTAGTACAGGTGCTAATCTAGTGGTAGGCTGATGATAAACAAATATGATGCTCTCGAAATAATTCAATTGCAATTTAAGCTCTTGGCAAAAGGTGAGTCAACCAGCTCCACTTGATGCTTAGCCTTGCATGATCCTTGGTGTCTTTTATGTTTTACTAGACGGGTAAGTCTAGCTGAGTACATTCTCGTACTCAGGGTTTATTCCCACCTGTTGCAGATGACATCTTCTATGACGGATTCTGCAAGACCTGTCTCCATCCCGCTGGGGATGAGGACTAACCATTGGGCACGGTTCTCTAACCATCTTGTCTCTGATGCTTTTGGAAGGATGGCATAGACTCTGGCAGTAACAAAAACTTGTGAACTGAACTTTGAACAAGTGTGTGTAACTATTTTGCTTCCGCTACTTCGAACTTGGGTTGTAATAACTTAATGACTCCGATGTGGTACCGCTTCGCCGGCAATGAATGACTATGTAACATCCGCTGTGTTTATGTTGAACCATTACGATCTTGGTTTGTTGCGAGTTGGTTTGAAGTCCTTCGTGATTTCGATTGACTACCGGGATTATAAGGGCTCAAGTTTAGAAACTTGATTGCTTGGCGATCGTTTCTGCACTTGAACTCTTATAATTTGGTCGGTTCTGTGACAGACGCCTCTGGGCTACAGCCGACCCCCTCGAACGGGGCACGGGTTCTCACTTGGATTACCCGCTAGGAGCTCAATCTGGGGTGGATGATGCTTGCTCCACCGGGACTACGTCGAGACCCTGCGTAAAACGAACCAATCAGAGCCTTCCACAATGGATATCGAGAGCGTTTCCGCAAATTAGGCAATATAACCCTCGAAGGAGTCAAAAACTCTTCCAAGGGCTCCGGGGCTACCCCCATGGAAACTCGACCACCAAAAAGAGCCTCCACTCGAGCGCAAGCGCTCGAATAGAGACTCGGGGGCTACTGTCGAGGATATCAGTAAGGGGTACCCAAACTGATGTGCATATCGAGAGTATCCGTACACAAGTCGAGGCATCCAACTCGACGCCTAGTTGCGTGCGTGGTCCTCGACGACCATAGTCTCGAACACGGAAAGAACGTCCTGCGAATCTGTAACACCCTAGTTGTTAAGCATACACTTAGTCTTACCAAAGCAATGCATAAGCATTCTCATCAAGCATAGCATCATGAGCATGTCATTCATCCCAAAATATGATTTTATGTGTTTTATTCCATGTGCTTTAAATATGTTCAAAATATGATGCTTGCTTCTAAAAATGTGAAATATTCAAACTAGGTTGAATTGTGTGCAAGAAGATTTAAGAATATTTTTTGTGCAATTTTTGGAGTCATAGAATTTGAGAAATGGAATTTATACAAAATCCCCAAAATGAGTTTATTTGAAAACCTAGAACTAGTTTTAATTTGTAATTCAAATTCTATTTGGAATTTGGTCTTGCTTATTAAAACAAAGTTGTAGGGTTTTTGTTTTGGAACAACTTTGCGTTAGGGAGAAAGAGGTGAAAATGATTTTTAAATTGGTCCAAATGAATTTAGAAAAGAATTTGAGAAAGGAAATTAAAAAAAAAATGGAAAAGGGGCAGGCGTTGCTGGGCCAACCCTGCCTCCCTTTCGGCCCAGACAGCGGCTCGGCCTGCCTCCCCCTCCCCCTCTCTCCCGCGCGCAGACGCCCGCCTCGTCCCAGCCAGCGACGGCAACGTGGCGGCCGTACGCCGGCGATGGGCGCGCCGCGGCCGACCGGCTTCACCTGGTCGGGACGCCGGCCCGAGCTCCCAGGCCGCTCCATTCGTTCTGTCGCCCGCGCCCCTCCCTCCTCCCTCCGCTCGCGAGCGCAACCGAAGCCGTAGGAGCTCCGCCGCAGCGACATCGCCGGAGCAGCTCCGCTGCTCACCGCCGGCCACGCCAGTGCCCCAACCTCGACGCCGAAACCACCAGAGCACTCGCCGTCGCCGCGGTAAGCTCCTGCGAACGTTTTACCGAAGTGAGAGCCCGTCGAGCGCCGTGAATCGCTCGTCGGAGTTGCTCCGACCTCGCCGGAGAGCTCCGCCGCGTCGAATCTCGTTCGTTTTCGCCTCGTTTCGCTTGCTTTTTGGCGCGTTAGATCCGTAGTTCGACGAGGAAGCTCGGAGGAGCCCTTGCGCGTGTTCTACCGCACCGGAGCAGCCTGGCCACGGTGAGCAGCGCCGCCGTGCCGCCATGCATGCTCGTCGGAGGTGCTCCGGCCATCCTCCGGCCAATCCGAGGGTACCGCTGGGTGCGCCTCGCTGCGGGGAGCACGATGGTGCTCACCCAGTGGCCGGGAACCTCACCGCCGACGAGATCTGCTCGTCGGAGGTGCCCTCCCTCTCGGTATCGCTGACCAGTGGGGTCAGAGGCCCACTGTGAGTCGCAGGGGGACCGCGTTGGGTGTACATCTGGGTGCCTTTAGCGTTTTTGATCCCGATTTCGATTTGATTTTCAGAAAATGTTTTCCAGAAATTGATTTAAAACTTGTAAAATCCATATCTTGAGTTCTACAGCTCCAAATCTGATGAAATAAATTTTGGTGTGCTCTCTATTTTCAGATCTACAGTTTGATGTAATTGCATGTCATGTTTGAACACTTTTTCTGGACAGGAACAATTAATCCATGCTTTTGCTAAACTTATAAAATGCATAGTAATTAAAATATGGCTCAGAAAAATGTGAACTTGATTTGTTGGCTCTGCATGTATGTTAACTCACTGGAAAAATATTGCTACACATTATTTGGTGTATAAATGAATTTATAGTGATTTAAATGCTTGCATGGTAGTGGTTTATGATTTTTAATAAAAATTTGGATCATGCAATTAATCTGGAAATATTTGTGGATGTTTCTTATGATATTAGACAAATTGTAAAAATATGAAATCTGCTGTTTGACACTTATACCACAGTAGAGTAATTGTACTTGCCTTTATGTAATAATCTTGTGATTTTTGTAGCTCAAAATAAGTATCCAAAAATTATGAAAAATTTATAGTAGACTTTATGCTTGACTGGTAGTTTCCTGTAATTTTTGTGGAATCTATAGATGAACAGAACTGCATGCAAATTTTTATGGGCCTAGAAATGAATAAAGAAAATTATGAATTGTTATATATGGGTTAAATAGAATAAAAAGGGGTTTGGTGTATCTTTGAAGCATCATGTGGATTGCTGGTTACACTTGAAAACAATTTGTAGAAGAGAATGCAATAGATGTTTAATTCAATTGTCTGTTCTTGGATGATGTTGACTACCTTGTAATGAGCGTGACCAAGTGAATCACCTATGCATCATGTCATGATCATTTGGTACCTTCTCATACAAGCATCCACTCGGGCATCTTGCACTCCACTCATGAGCACACATGCATCATACAGGCAAGCAGGAGAATGAGGTGGGACCTGAGGAGCCAGAGGAGATTAAGGAGCAGGAACCTCCGGAAGCACCAGAACCCGGAGAGGAGCTACAGGAGTGTCCGGATCACCGGCCCAGCACGTTTGAGAAAGGCAAGCCCCGGAGCATTCTAAGTCTCCCTATTCTCGCTAACTTACATGATATACTATGCTTGTTCCACTATACTACATTTAAGTGATAGGAATTGCTTGATACTGTTGATGCATATGTACTCCTTGTTATCCCTACTCATTTATCTACCTTGTCCTATGTAGATAGGCACGGAGTCTATGCTTAGCTTGCTTAGTCCGGTAGAAGTCGGGTGATTCCCTGTCACCTGTGAGATATAGGTGGATACCTGCTTGATTAAGCAGTGGTTGCTTTGGGAAAAGAATAACCAAGTGTGGAATGGAATTGGAGACCGGGCAGGGTCTTATGGTGGGTTGACCATAGTGCCCCAGCCTGTGTCGATTAAGGACCGATCATTGACGGCCCTCTTGTCATGTTGAACGCATGCCCCACATTTAGCTGGAAGGATAAGTCGTTCCGACCGCGAAGCCTGAGCACTATCCGGGCCGGGAATCGGCCCGATGTACGCGCTGTATTGGTGATGGTTGAGGAGAACGACGAGGGCGCGGCGCGCAACCTTGGTATACCTTGGATACCTCGATCGCCGGAACGGTCCTCGGGTACGGGCGGTGCCTGTCGAACCCGCGAATTGGTCCTGTAGCTCACTTGATCAGTGAGTGTGGTTTGTGTGGGGAATAAAGTCGCCAGCTGGTTAGAAATCGATTCGAATCGCCATCGCTCCTGGATAGTGAGCACTTGACATGAGCTTCGTCCTCGTAGTAAGGACTATGGAACACTTGGGTTATATTGATAAATGGTTTTGAGAATGCTATGATGAGGTACTATCATATCACTATACTTGCTTGTAATAGTGCACGTGCAAACCTAGATAATAAGTAATGATACTTTCAACTTGAGCAAATTAAAAGAAGAAAGATTTATGTAGATTATGATAATAGAATCCTGCGGTTATGCAAAATGGTTGTCAGCTACCCCACTATATAGCCTTCATGATCCTTGAAGAGTCTTTATTTTAAGTTTATGACGGGTAAGTCTAGCTGAGTACATTCTCATACTCAGGGTTCTACTCCCAAGTTGTTTTGCAGATGGTCAAATGTAGTATGGTTATTGCATCCTCTGTCTGTACCCAGCCATGGGTGATGACTAGACCAAGGGCGATGGTCAGTCCGTCTTCTCTTTTGCTTTTGTGGGAATGACCGAACTATGGCACTGTATCAGACTCAGTGTGTGTGTGGTATTTTCGAACTATGAAGCTTCCGCTACTTGAAGAACTTGGTTTGTAATATTTTTAAGAACTCCGATGTATTTTAAGAATGTTGAAATCTGGATGTACTTGTGGATGGCGACCGCTAAACTTATTACGATCTTGGCTGTCTGTACGATATGTGGTTTGAAATCCTTCGAGATTTCACGGACTACCGGAATTATATGGGCTTAAGCTCGATGGTTTGACTATGCAAATGGTCACTGTTAGGCTTAATCTCTTATAATTTGGTCGGTTCTGTTACAGCTGGCATCGGAGCAAGGTTTAACGAGTTACTGTTCATAAGTACGTTCTAAACAAAATCTAAACTGGTTTAATAAAAGATTTTATTAATTAATAATGATCAAGGTGTTAAACTAAGTTTTGGAAAACTATCTAGTGTGCCATGGTCATATCCTTTATGCCCAGTTAAGGACTCTAAGGTGGCTAGTTAAGTACTGACTTGGGGGTTAATGCATCATATTTCTATTTCGTATGAGTACCATTCATTTGAGTGGTAATGTATGGATCCATTTTTCCTCTACGCCACGGTAAGTGGGAGATATGAGAGCATGATCGGATACACTGCCGGTCTAGGGGAGTGTTGTTAGGTGCTGTGTCATGCACACATATTTTGGTGTGCTTGGGGACAGTACCGCATGTTGGGAATTCCGTCCTGAGAGGCGATGCCGTCATTAGGGCGATGATGTGGGTAGTAACACTGTTGACACCGTTTTTGGGCACGTGTCTAGGATGGCAGGATAAGGTGGCAGTACGATGTTTACAAAGCGGGTTGCCGATGAGGATGGTTGCCGATGAGGGAGAAGTTGAATGTGACAGGCAGTAATATGGTGCCGATGGCTAGATAAGAAAGTCTGCCGATGACTATGGCAAAGGATCTGCCGATGATGCAAAGGAGGAGTCTGGAAGCTGCCGGTCGTTGTGTGGAGGAGTTTCGGTTTGTTACGAGGGATAGTTTTGTTATTTCCTTAATTATTTGCATCGTTTTGTATACGGGTTCCGTGTAATTTGGAATTCGAATTCTAATCGTGTCTGGTTGTAGCTCTTTGAGCAGGGTATAAATATAGACCCTAGGGCCTTGTAAGAAAAAGCAATCAGTCAATCAAACATACGTTTTTACTCATATTCCAGCATCTACTTTTCGACGACTTCGTCATACTTTTTTCCTTTTATTACGAGTTCTTAGGAATTCGTCGACTTAAGCTCGGCGTGTTCTCGAGTTCCGCCCCTTTGTGTTTGCAGACCAGTTTTGCATCAACACATCTTTTGGCACGCCCGGTGGGACCGATTCAAGATCAAGATCAACATGTCGATCTCCGACCTCGATCAAGAGAACGTCATCCTCGTGACGGAGGCCAACCTCAAGGATGAGCAGAAGCAAGCTATTGCCCAAGCCATGGAAGAGTTCAAGCAGCAATGCCTGAGGTCTTTCAGCATAAACAGGAGCGGCGAAGTGCTCCAGAAAGATGCACTGCCGGCACCACGGCAGGTTACCTTTGACGCCAATCCTGGCAAGCTTCAAGATATGGTTGACAATGCCATCAATCGAGCATTGATTAACCAAGCTGGTGTACTGTCTAATACGGTTTTCAATGCCGTGGCAAGAACTTTCAAGGAAGGACAAATCCCACCAGATTATGTGGGCCCCTCCCATCATCAGCCAACGGCACCAGAGGTCACGGCTCCATCGGCTGCCTTGACGAATGCAAGTGCACAGTCTGCCGTCCCTCCAAGTACATTGGGGACTACTGGTGCACTATCTATGCCGATGGCAACCAACCCACAAATTTCAGCTGGGCAGCATAAACTGACAACAGATATGTTGGCATCGGCAATGTCAGGGTTGACTCTTCCTCCCAACTGGTGGGGTTACGGTATGCCTCTAGAGCTGACGCCGGGAACATCACAAATAACTGACATGAGGGGCAAAACTCCTATGACATCGGCACCTCCCAATGCGCCGGTGAACCAGAGTCCTCGGTATACCACAACCACTACTGCAAGGCCTCACACTGGGAATCCTCAAGATTCAATGTTCCAGATGCCCAACGCATCGGCAGAGTCAATGCTGATGCAACAGAGGCCTATGGCCCAGTCGGGGTATGTCAATTCAACGACGGTACCCAATTACCAATCATCGGCAGCACCTATGCCGATGAACGCTAATAATGGATGGCTTGGACAGCAAGCCTTTCCACAATCACCCCAACAGAGTTACCAGACTACAGGGTTCCAGCAAGGGCAGGTCTATCCCGGGTTCCAAGGACAGGGGATTCCCAACCAGCCAATGAATTTTGGACAGCAACTCGGAGGACAGCCAATCGGTGGACAGCAGTTTGGTGGTCCGCAGATTGGAGGACAGGTGATCAATACAATGTTCCGTGCAGATCACGTCCCGAACAGACACGTGGAGGTTCGCCACCAAGTGCCAGATCCGCAGCCGCCTCATCGGCAAGATGCCGATGCATATTGGGCCGATAAGATTGCTGAAGTAATGAGGGAACAATTTGGGATAAAACCCAAAGTCAACACTTATTCTTATCGGACACCGTATCCTCCCGCGTATGATTTGATCCCGCTTCCACATCGGTACAAGGTACCAGATTTTACAAAGTTTTCCGGACAGGACGACACGTCAACCATGGAGCATGTCAACAGGTTCATTATTCAATGTGGAGAGGCTGGTAACAGGGACGAATTGAGGGTTCGTCTATTTTCATCATCATTGTCTGGATCGGCCTTTACTTGGTTCATATCATTACCTCCCAACTCAGTAATTACTTGGGCCGATCTAGAAAAGCAATTCCACAAATACTTCTTCTCGGGGGTTCATGAGAAGAAGATCACCGACTTGGTCAAGTTGAGGCAACGTAATGATGAGTCGGTTGAGGGATTTGTGCAGAGGATACGAGAGGTCAAGAATAAACGCTATAGCCTGGTTCTGGATGATCGGCAGCTAGCCGATTTGGCTTTCCAGGGTTTGTTGCCACATATCAGGGATAAGTATGCCTCTCAGGAGTTCGAAAGTTTAAGTCATTTGGTGCAGAGGATTTCTGATCAAGACATCAAGCCTTTCGAGCCTAAGAGAGCATGGAATAAGAAAGTGTCGTTTGTTGATGAAGCCACAAGCTCAGATTCTGATGAAGAACCAGTAATCGGTTTGGCAAAGTGGGTAAAAAACAAGAAGCCGATGTCTTGTCCTTTTGGGCAGAAGGAACCAGAGAAGTTTGCTTTTGACACCGCTAAGGCTGATAGGATATTTGACTTTCTACTTCAGGAAGGTCAGATCAAACTGTCACCTAACCATGTGATCCCATCGGCAGAAGAGTTGAAGAGGATGAGATATTGCAAGTGGCATAATGCAACTTCCCATGACACCAACGAGTGCAAAGTATTCAGACAGCAGCTGCAATCGGCTATAGAGTCAGGGAGAATCAAGTTTGACAATTCCAAAGCCCAGAAGCCGATGAAGATAGACCAACATCCTTTCCCAACAAACATGTTGGATGCTAAGGGGAAGGCTAAGGTCTTAACATCAGAGACAGCTGAGAAGAGTGCATCGGTAGATCCTCAGCATCAAGTTACTACTGCCGATGCAAGAAGTAAGGGCTTGGTCCAGGAGGGAACTAGCTCAGGAAGGCTTCCTCGATCTGGTATCGTCATAACTCATAGAAGGCCTCGAGAAAAATGGCAACAACGGGAAGATCGGTATCGGCGCCAGCAGGAAGATTATCGACGGGAAGAAGAAAGACGCCGACAGGAGTGGAATCAGCACAGGGATCATTGGAATTGTCCATTCTTCATCAATTGTTGGGAGGAAAATATCAAGCTTCCTATTGTCAGAGACTGCCCTGAGTGCAACGGTTATGATCGGTACGATAGGATCGATCGGCATTATCATAATGATGAACGGCGATTCAATGGGCCGATTAGAGGAAGGGTGTCAGTTCATGACCGGCTGGGGGGCAGATTTAGTGGTCACAACAGACTTAGTGACCGTGTCCAGTATTTTCCCAGGAACCAAGAAGAGCTCGAGGGAATGGTTGATGCGCGGGTTCCCGATGAATTCATATTTTGCAGGGATGCTAACACGCATCGTATGGAGTCAAGGGAGAACCGACGCCCGACGGCAAGGCAAAGGCCACTTCCTCCATGGTGCCCTGGAGGATTAACCAAAACACAGAAAAGGAGATTGCAACGTGAAAGGCAAGAAGAGCTAAACAAGGGAGAGAACTCTGGAAGTCGGCAGCCGTCAGACACTAAGAGGGAAGGTCCATCGGCAGGCGTCAACATGGTCTTCATGTTGCCGATGGAGTTTCTTGCACCAGCCAGTGATGATGAGTTGGATTTTCTGATCAGATAGCTCAGTTGGCTCTGGATCCGATGACGGCTATCTTTGAGAAACCTGCCGATGACGAGAGGCAGCATCTTAAAGCTCTGTTCCTCAAAGGAAGGGTTGATGGGCAGCCAATGACCAAGATCCTAGTTGATGGTGGAGCTGCTATTAATATTATGCCGTATGCAGTATATCGGAAGCTTGGGAAAGGGGATCAAGATTTGACCAAGACCGATATGATGCTCAAAGACTTTGAAGGAAACGTGTCTCCAGTCAAGGGGGCGATATGTGCAGAGTTGACCATCGGCAGCAAAACCTTGCCGACAACTTTTTTCGTGATCAGCGGAAAAGGTGCTTACAACTTATTATTGGGAAGAGATTGGATTCATGCCAATTGTTGTATCCCATCTACAATGCATCAGTGCTTGGTTCAGTGGGTAGGTGACAAGATTGAGATTGTCCCAGGAGATTCTTCTTATGTTATCGCATCGGCAGAAGCGGATACTTACGAAAGGACCAGGTGCATTTCAGGAGAAGTTTGGGAGAAAGATTTTCTCAAAGTTGCCGACTATGAGATTCCACCGATCCAAGCAGTCGGTTCTGACGACGGTTTTTAATGGATAGATTCGCCGATGATGGAAAATTAGGCCAGGGATTCACATCGGCCGATGATTTGGTAGAAGTAGATATAGGTAGTGGTGATAAGCCTAGGCCTACTTTTATTAGTGCTAAATTAGATCCTGAGAGTAAGCGACAATTGACTAGTTTGTTAAAGTAATATAAAGATTGCTTTGCTTGGGATTATACAGAGATGCCTGGTTTAGACCGATCAATTGTTGAACATCGGTTACCCATCAAGTCTGGATTTCGGCCACATCAGCAACCAGCCCGCCGATGTAATCCTAACATTCTACCTGATATTAAGGCCGAAATCACTAAACTTATTGAAGCTAAGTTTATTCGGCAGTGTCGGTATGCCGAATGGATTTCCAATGTTGTTCCGGTTTACAAGAAGAACGGGAAGCTTCGGGTGTGCATTGATTTCAGGAATCTCAATAAAGCTACGCCGATGGATGGATACCCAATGCCTGTCGCCGATCTACTGGTTGATGCTGCGGCTGGACATCGGGTCATCAGCTTCATGGATGGTAATGCAGGTTACAATCAAATATTCATGGCAGAGGAGGATATTCCAAAAACCGCATTCAGGTGTCCTGGTCATGTTGGATTATTTGAATGGATAGTCATGACTTTTGGGTTGAAGAACGCTGGTGCTACTTATCAAAGGGCTATGAATTTTATATTTCATGAGTTCATCGGCAAGCTCGTAGAGATTTATATTGATGATGTGGTGGTTAAGTCTGGAGATTTCTCAAAGCATCTTGCCGATTTACGAAAAGTGTTAGAGTGCACAAGGAAGCATGGATTGAAGATGAATCCCAACAAGTGTGCATTTGGCGTATCGGCAGGGCAGTTTCTTGGTTTCATGTTACATCAGAGGGGTATTGAAATTAGTCGAAGATCTATTGATGCCATCAATAAAATAGTGGCCCCTACCAACAAAACCGAGCTCCAATCCTTGATCGGCAAGGTAAATTTTATCAGGAGATTTATATCGAATTTATCTGGAAGGATTCGTGCTTTCAGTCCTCTTCTTAAATTGAAAGCCGATCAAGAGTTTGTTTGGGGAGAAGAACAGCAGTTGGCTCTGGATGAAATCAAGAAGTATCTAGTAAATCCTCTAGTTTTAGTTCCACCTCAACAAGGGAAGCCATTCAGATTGTATTTATCTACCGATGGATCGGTTATCGGTTCAGCTTTAGTTCAAGAATTTGAAGGGAAAGAAAGGGTAATTTATTATTTGAGTAGGAGGTTGATTGATGCTGAAACCAGGTATTCGGCCATTGAGAAACTATGCTTATGCTTATATTTTTCATGTATCAAGCTGAGACATTACCTGTTATCGGTCGAATGCACTATCGTTTGCAAAGATGACGTGGTCCGATACATGCTATCTATGCCGATTATGAGTGGTAGGATCGGTAAATGGATTTTAGCGCTGTTGGAGTTCGATTTGCGTTACGAATCGGCTAAGGCAGTCAAAGGGCAGATTATGGCCGATTTTGTGACTCAGCATTGCGGTCTAGTGGAAACCTTGGAAATTGTACCCTGGACGCTCTTCTTTGATGGATCTACTTGTGACCGGGGGGCAGGAATCGACATTGTATTAGTTTCCCCTAAGGGGAGGAAGTATGAGTTTTCCTTGCCGATTGTTGCCACATTGACAAATAATCAGGCTGAGTATCAAGCTCTGATCAAGGGATTGGAGTTGCTGAGAGAAGTTCGTGCTGATGCTGTTGAAATATTCGGGGATTCTATGTTGGTTATAAATCAATTGGCCGGAAGCTATGAATGCCGAAGTGAAGTTCTCATAACGTATTTCGAGAGAAGTATGCAACTGTTAAAGGAATTCAAGGATTTCCGATTGGAGCATGTTCCCCGATTGCATAATGAAGACGCTAATCGGTTAGCTCAGCATGCCTTGGGATATCAGCCAATGATTAATGCGACATCGGTAGTCGGTGCCGATGATTGGAGGAAAGAAATTATTGATTATCTAAAAGATCCATCCAAAAAAGTTGAAAGACGGGTTCGATTTCAAGCAACCAAGTATGTGCTCCTTGAAAATGAATTGTATTATCGAACTATCGATGGAATTCTTCTCCGATGCTTGGGTAATGATGAAGCTAGAAGTTTGATGGGAGAAATCCATGAGGGAGTGTGTGGAGCGCATCAGTCAGCTTTTAAGATGAAGTGGATGATTCGAAGGAATGGATATTTTTGGCCAACCATACTTGAAGATTGTTTTAAATATTTCAAGGGATGTCAAGGTTGTCAAAAGTTTGGTAATATCCAGAGAGCACCCGCATCGGCTATGAATCCTATAATAAAGCCTTGGCCGTTCCGGGGATGGGCCATCGATCTGATCGGCCAGATTTATCCACCATCTAGCAAAGGGCATAAGTTCATTCTAGTTGCCACTGACTATTTCACTAAGTGGGTTGAAGCTATTCCTTTGAAGAAAGTCACTTCGGCTAATATGATTGATTTTTTGAAGGAGCATATTATTTACCGATTTGGGATTCCCCAAACGATTACTACCGATCAGGGCACCATGTTCACATCGGGGGAGTTCGATGAATTCGCAATCGGTATGGGAATTAAAGTGTTGAATTCTTCTCCTTATTATGCTCAAGCCAATGGGCAGGCCGAAGCGTCTAACAAAGGAATTATCAAGCTTATTAAACGGAAGATTGAAGAAAATCCTAAGCGGTGGCATACATTATTAAATGAAGCATTATGGTCTTATCGGATGGCTTGTCATGGATCGACCAAGGTATCACCCTATCAATTGGTGTATGGACATGATGCAGTGTTGCCTTGGGAAATTAAGGCTGGATCTAGGCGATTATCTTTTCAAAATCAATTAACTTCCGATGGTTATGCCACTTTGATGACCGATGAATTGGACGATCTAGCAGGGCATCGGTTAAAAGCTTTAATGAGTATAGAAGAGAATAAGAAAAGAGTTGCTAGATGGTATGATAAGAAGGTGAAGGCTAAAGAGTTTGCCGATGGGGATTTGGTATGGAAATTAATTTTACCAGTTGGGACCAAAAGCTCGAAGTTTGGAAAGTGGTCTCCTAATTGGGAGGGTCCTTATCGGATAAGTCGATCGGCTCCTGGTAATGCCTACATTCTAGAAACCCTCGAAGGAATTGGATTTCCTAGAGCATTAAACGGCAAATATTTAAAGAAGTACTACCCTAGTATATGGGTCGATGCATAGAAGTTTAGGTGCCGATAACACTCCTATCGGCTGGATCCAAATGCTTGGGGACAAGACTTGGTGTTTCAAAAGTTTAGGCGCCGATAACAGTCCTATTGGCTAGACTAAAAGCTGAGGAAGCAGGAAAGCACAGATACAATGCCGATGGAAACTCTATGTGTTAAGCAGCATCTGGATTGCCGATATAGCGCGTAGCCGAATTTGGTTGGCTGCTTCTATCTCCTTGATGTCATCATCGGCAGAACCTTCTATCGGCTTCAGCTTCTTCTTCAGTTGGAGTGCTTTGTGACCATGAGCATTTCGCTCGCGCTCAAGAAGCCTGATGGTCTCTGGCAATTGGCTCTCTTCCTGTTGGGCTTGGGACAACGCGTTCTCTATTTCCTTAAGCTCCGCCAATAGGGACTCTTTTCTTGCCGATAGATCGGATATCTTCTGCTTCAGCGCGTCTCCAGAAGATCTCAGGATGCCGATGTTCTTGTGCTTCTCATCGGTCAAAAGCTTTTCTTTCCTCATTTCATCGGAGAGTTGAGTCTGAGCGGCTCTATCGGCAAGCCGCCGAGAAGCTCTTTGGTACTGCAGCTGGCGACTCTCCAGATGAGCGGCTTGGAACAGGATTTCTTCAACATCGGTTGGGACTTGGCCTCTGAGAGTTCTGAACAGGGTCTTGGTAGGGTCGGAATCATCAACCAATTGCGCTGTGTCCTGGTGAAGGAGAGCTGACAATTCTTCCAGCCTGACCCTGACCTCTGCCGATGTGATGCCGACCGACTAAGAAGTGCTTGCTTCTTCACCGTCTTCTTCAGAGAAATCGATGGCGAAGGAGAACAGGCTATCGGGAGAATCTTGTTCCGGGGAGGGAAAGCAAAATTAGCTCATACTTAGAGAATCGGCAAATAATGCTGGCGGTAAACAGTGACTTACTTGCTTCAAGGCGATCTCTTGCCTTGGACTGGGAGGTGCTGACGGAGATGCGGGCTGACCGGCCAAAGATGCCGATGGAACTACAGGTTTATCGGCTAAGGTTGCCGATGGGACGATATCGACTGAAAGAAGACAAGAAAGGTTATGAGACTGAATAAGAATAAGTTCATCGGTAGCGATATTGTTAAAGTATGTTACCTGGAGGAGGGACGACAATTGTATGAATCGGGAGAACTGCCGATGGTATAATTGGACCCACCAGGCCAGTTGTTTGTTCACCCGTGTCAGCTGATGTACCTTCTATTTGAGATCCTTCCTGTCGGGGTTCTTCTATCTGTGGTGCTTCCTGCATAGGTGGGGGAGATGGTGCTTGCTGTGGCTGGGCTTCTGGAGAAGAAGGAGAAGACTCCACCGGAATTGGAGATACCGGAGGAGGAGGGGGAGTTGCTACCTTCTGGCGCTTTGTTCCAGTCTTAGCACCCGTGGTACCCTTCCTCTTTGGCTGGCTGGACTGGGTGACATCGGCACCTTGACGTGTGACCTTTGCCGATGCACTGGTTTGCTGCAATAACGAACAGGGGTTTATAAGTATAAATAAAGCCGATATAAAGATAGTCAGCGTAAAAGATAAAGATTTGACAAATTGCCTTGAAAGCCCGTGCTAGAGTGGGAGCAGCTACCGTTGGTGATGTCTGGGTTCTCCTGGTCGTAACTTTCCTGAGGCGCACACCCCGATGCACGATGGAAGCCAGAGTGGGAGCATTGTGGCCGATTGAGGAAATTGGGCCTGATGGAAACAAGTCGATCGGCTTGCCACTCCTGCTAACTGATGAGGGGATGTTATCAACCTGCAAAAGGAATACAAGGGTAAGCTACTGATGGAAATAATGTTGAAAAAATGAAACATCAGTTGGAGATATTTACAGTATCATCGGGAATTTCGTATTCGGAGTCGATCATGCCGCGGTATGAAAGGGCCGATCTGCAGAATAGATGCTCTTTCCATTCTGCCCACCATAACTTGTATGCCTGAGTGATAAAAGCAGCCGGAACCCATTCTGATAGATCTACATCTGTATCGGCGTTTGGTGGTAGTTGGGCTACTCGACTCCACTCAAGAAAGTTATTGATAGTTTCTCTGGGTTTTATCACATCGGCACAAGGAAGTGCGATTGGCAACTGGCCGAAAGCTAACTGGCGAGCTAATGCCGATGGATTGTAAAATTCGTAAGTCTGGGGAGAAGTTTTTGTGCTACCGAAGAAATTCACTGGAATGGCTCTGGGAGTCACAATTGCCATCATCGCTTCATTGTCCCTGTTGAGAGCTTCATCAAATGGATTGAAGGTCAGAGGGAGCATGCTATCTGGGTCATCATAAGCCAACCAGGGTCGTTCATCTCTGGCCAAACCCTCATACAGAGTCTCGAAGAATCGGCCAATTTGATCCGGATTACTCCCTGAACCAGGTAGGACTATGACGGCTTCGCCAAAGTTCAAGGGGGCACGCGTTGCCGATTCCTCTTCACCCAACACATGATTTTCGGCTATATCTCTTGGGAAGTGCTGTGAGAACAAGTTGAAATCAAGGCGCTTATGCAGGTGCAGATTGAGCCACATATTAATAAACCACCAGGGGCCTCCCAAGTTGCCGATGGATTGGCCAAGCAGGAGTTTCTGTGCTACCTGATGGAGAAGGTGGTAAACAGCGCCAAGCAAGTATCGGCCGAGAGGAAATTGGCCACCGTTAGCCAGTCTCTCTGCTGCCGATAGATAGACAGAAGTCGGCCCTGCCGATCGACCACAGAATACAAACTTGTCCAGCCACATGTTCAGAAAGGTGGTTTGCTCCTTTATGGTGACAGGCCCTCTCCCGCGGTACTTCTGAATGTACCCTGACCAACCGCCGATAGCGCGAGTCTCCACTTTGGCACTGGGGGCAGTATCAAAAAAGTGGGTGCTATCGGCAGAAGATATATCTAGCCCAGTGAGCATGGCTACATCGGTAAGGGTAGGAGAAGCAGGCCCGTGGCCAAAAACAAAAGCATTGAGGGTGTCTGACCAAAAGTAGGACGCAGCTATCAGCAGTGACTCATTCTTGTGCATATCGGCAATGGATAGCCTAATGCATTGGGCTAGCTTCCTTTCACCCCACTGGACTTCATAAGAATTGCTGACCCTCAAGAACCAGTCTTTCCACCCTACGGTAGGGCTGGGCCAAGAGCGAAAAGTGTCTTTCCACAGATCTAAAGAAAAGTTTTCAGCTCTAAAGGGGATCCTATTGGTTTCTGCGTTGATAAGGTTGGTTGGATCTGAATCCCCTAGAGGGCCGAGACATTGAAGGTGTGGTTGATCGGTGGGGATGACAATTTTATTGGACAACTCCTAGTGATTTTGGGGGAATAAAAATACAAAGAAAAAGGAAAAGGAGATTATTCAGTAAGATGAATCGCGGATGAACAGGAATAAAAATATACAGAAGATGAGATGGAGATCTGACCTCAGGGACGACGAAGCCAATGGCCATCTTGTCGTGAAGAGGACGTTGGAGGGCACCGGAGTTGATGAAGAGGAATGCTTGTCGGAGGTCTTGAAGGTTGTGAATGGCGCCGCCGCTGGAAAAGTAAAGTTGGGTAGTAGAATGGTGTGATGGGGAAGGAGTACCCAAGAAGGAACTATTTATAGGACAAGATGGGCAAGGGCAAATCCGACTTATCTCTTTGCCGCATCCGAGAGACCCGAGGGTACTCAGGTGGATATGGCAACTGTTCGCACGGTAATCCAGGGATTGTGCAGGTGATTTGACAGGAAGCGGTCATTATCTGAAGATATTTTACTGTGCGAGATCTCCTGGTCGGTCCATCGGCGATATTCTATAACGGTCATTTTGCCGATGGGCGGATAGAGGGGAAGTAACCGTTTTTGCGAATATCCTGGTCAGAGCATCGGCAGATCTTTGTAACGGTATTGTTACCGATGTACGACTGAGAAAAATGCCCGTTTAGGAAGTTGGGGATTTCGAGGAATCTGCGGAGGATTAGGATCAGAGTTGTCCAGATTGAGGTTGTCGGTTACCAGATTAGGAGCATTAATTGCGGGAGAAGGCATCATTACTGCAGAGAATTTCGGAGCATTAATAGTTTTACACTCCGAAACTGGGGGGCATGTGTTGACACCGTTTTTGGGCACGTGTCTAGGATGGCAGGATAAGGTGGCAGTACGATGTTTACAAAGCGGGTTGCCGATGAGGATGGTTGCCGATGAGGGAGAAGTTGAATGTGACAGGCAGTAATATGGTGCCGATGGCTAGATAAGAAAGTCTGCCGATGACTATGGCAAAGGATCTGCCGATGATGCAAAGGAGGAGTCTGGAAGCTGCCGGTCGTTATGTGGAGGAGTTTCGGTTTGTTACGAGGGATAGTTTTGTTATTTCCTTAATTATTTGCATCGTTTTGTATACGGATTCCGTGTAATTTGGAATTCGAATTCTAATCGTGTCTGGTTGTAGCTCTTTGAGCAGGGTATAAATATAGACCCTAGGGCCTTGTAAGAAAAAGCAATCAGTCAATCAAACATATGTTTTTACTCATATTCCAGCATCTACTTTTCGACGACTTCGTCATACTTTTTTCCTTTTATTACGAGTTCTTAGGAATTCGTCGACTTAAGCTCGGCGTGTTCTCGAGTTCCGTGTGAGTACCTCTTAGCCGTGACATCCGGGCGCATCGCTGTTGTCAGGACTAAAGTATTCGAGTTATCACCTTTGCCGATAGTAAGGTCAAATCGGCTGGCACGCATTAACATTTGAATCGGGTATTAGCCCTTTGTGTTTGTAGATCAGTTTTGCATCAACAAACACATCATATGCATGGACGGGTGTCCGTGTATGTGGGGTGTATAGTTTTAACATTCTTGTTCTGCATGAGCATACTGTGGGTGGGCTGAAATGAGTTTTCTGCAGGTACATTAACCATGTTCTCGCTTAGAACGCTAGTTACGTTATGAGAAAACGCTGTGTGCCACCGCATATACCGCTTAGTGTTAACCTTTGTTTCTAAGTTGGTGAGATCGTAAGTTCGTGCATGCATCATGTTCATTTCATATCATTGCTTACTTTCCCCCTTAATTTAATCTGTCCCAATTCTAAATAAAATAATTAAAGGTAATCCTCGATCTTAACCAAGGTATTCCATTTGCAGCAGATGGCACGCACTAGGCTCACCGCTCGCAAGTCCACTGGTGGGCGGGCCCCTCGCCATCCGTTGGCAGTTAGGAGCTCACGACATAAGAGCAAGTTCCTGGAGGAGTTTGGGATGCCCACTTTGCTGTGGAGAGTGCTTAGCTCGATGGGGTTGTTGACGGTCCTTAAGTATCAAATTTAATTACCAAATAAACAAAGAAAAGGATCCAAATGAAATCAACATCTAGACTTAGGGTTTTATCTGACAGAATTCCACGACTTTTGGTGTTTGTCTATTTCTGCAGGGGGTTATCAGGAAATAAGGAAGAAAGGCCCACATGTCGGGATTACATAGAGATATCAACCCACCGCGCAATTTTCTACCATCTAGAAGACTCCAGAAGCCACGGGAAGGAAGCGGAGCCCGAAAGGGGCCAGGCCCAGGGCGCCCACCCTGAGGACCTGGGCGCCCGCCCACCTCTGGACTCCATTCCGGACTCTCTTCGCACACGACGTTCCACCGACCTATTTGATCCAGAATAACATAGTACCACCTCGCCTATCGACCCAAAAACGCATAGAAGGGGACGACTATATAAGGAGACCCCCTCTGGCCCCTGGAGGAGACAAGAAATTATCATAGAGATTGAGGGGTGCCCTCGCAGGAAAACCTCTTCTCTAAATAATATTTCTTTTTAGGCTTAGCAACCAATGTAAAGTAGAAATAGATCTTCTAGTTTCTACTAGATTGAGAGAGATAGAGTGGAGGTGTGGATCGGAGGAAGGCCGGCCTGTCGGTGTCTACTCCGAGTTGTACCTGCGGGATCAAGTCTCCTAACCCGAGGCTTGCTTCTAAGATTCTTCAGTAATTCGACTTCTAATACTAGTAAGTTCTTATTTTATTGTTCTTTGGTTTATGAGTTTACTTTAATCCTCTTCCGGTAGAGTATTAGAGTAATCACTTGCTAGCGTAAATGTGGTGTTTAGGCTAGGGTACTCATAGATATCCCCTGACTAGCTGGACCGTGGTAGTAGCGAGGAACGTGACAATTCCGAGTTACCTTTGCAGATCACATCTCGTTAGCGGGACAGGTAGGTTTATAGGTGCGGGTCGAACATCCTTTGTGTTGTCTAGATTCCGTGAGCCTCCCCAATAGAACAGTAGATCATCCTTACCAAGGTTAGAACGAGACTACGGTTGCAGTCTTCTCTATACATCACTCACATCGAGAGACATTCTTTGTAGCCTAAAGGGATAGTAGCAATAGATTTGGTTAGTCAGATGCACCCTTTCTCCCAGTGGTAAAAATATAAATACGATAACTCTGGAAAACCTCCCGGGTGAAATGCTCACCGATATCCGTGCGCTTGCGGATCATTTTCTAATTGCGTTACCAAATATCAACAAGCATTTCTGGCGCCGTTGCTGGGGAGAAAGACGGTTTGCTGAGATAACTTTGAGTCTTGCTATTATCTTGTATTATACTTTTGTACTTTTATTCTTTTATCATTTTATTTTTATTTTTATGGATAACTCAAATTCCATACCTATTATTGAATTCTTTGCACCTTCGGAGACCAGCCATAGACCATGGGAGTCAACACATCCTGCCCCTAATCAATTGGTCTCTCCATCCTTATCACATTTGAGATCTCCAACCCTCTCTTCTTTTCTATTTATAAAAACTTTGAAAGAGCGGTTGTCGATGCATATGTCTATAATAAATATTGCAGATCTCGTTGAGTTAATTGATGGTTTCCCAAGGACAAGCTTAGTGTCCTAAAACAAGCACTTCTAATTATTTGCAACATTGCCTTGTGTATTGAGCATATAAAGATAATTGTAGAAATATTCCTTCGGGTATTCTTGTCACTAACCTTTCCAGGATTGGAGCAAGAAGATCGGATGAATGACAAGCACAAGGTATGTCCAACCAACCATCACACAATATTGAATTAAATTCATCCAAACTTGAATTTTGCAAAATTCAAGCTTGGGGGAGTACTTCACATAAAAACATCCTTTGCCATGTTGCTATGTTGGTTGTCCTTACCTTTGAGAGATGCTCAATTTGTTAAGTACTAATTACACTACTTCACCTCCATTTGAGTAGATCGCTATAAATGCTCTCATGCTACCTTTATTTGCTTTAGTATATGTCTAGGTTTGGAGTAGTTTCATTTATCTCTTAAATCAAGCATGGTGCTTAGTTTAGGAATGATGATCTTACTTCCAAAGGATTTTTAAATTAAGCATGGTGCTTAGGTTAAAATGCCCTCCTAAATAAAATTAGACATGGTGTCTAGGTTGATTTTTGAGCCGATAGTACGCTATAGTAGATATGGGATATTTTGTTGGACTAACCCCTACAGGAAAACTTTCAATATCAACCTGGGAAGTCCTGAGATACAAACTCATTGGAGATAAAGGAGACACATGAAGTTTAACAATTTGCACAAGAAGGACATAGCTCATTCATCATAAAGAGATGATCCATGGAGGGTGCCACAAACACGATGCAAGGAAAGCTTCCACAAGGTGATACTGTACCGTCACTCTTCAAGTAAGGTAACATTTTAAGGTACTTGACTATCACTTTTATAAGCTTCTCCTTGGTTCTAGTGTTCACATAAAATAAAGAGATAAACATGTGTGATTTGTAGCTCCAAATTAATCAACCCAATTAATTCAACATGTTTAGTCCTTTAATCTTTGTTCTTAGTACTACCTTCGTGATCCCACACTCCTAATCATATAAGCTAAAGTATTACACATTCAATCTTTGGAAGATATAAACAAAACATAAAAATAGATAGATTATCTTTCCATTAGGTTGAGCCATCTGATCTAACACATGTTTTAAATGCTACACTCATGATCCATCAACTTTGTCTTACTCACTATGCTTAAGGTTAGAGAAGAACAAATACACTTTTGGTTCTGTTGGTGTTTTCCACCAACAGAGCCCATGCACTTGATCTCTGCCTTGTCTCTATGAGCAGGACACATTTTGAGAAACATGAAGGCGTTTTACAACTACCAGATTCCATCAAGTAAAGAACCGGGATCTACGAGCACAAACACAATGGAGATCAGACACTTAGTTTCCCAAAGGAAATATTGAAGAACCTCTGTGTCCGAGTTGGTACCTTGTACGCTCCAGCAAACTTTGTGGTGATAGAGATTGGTACTGAGGAGAGGGCACCCATCATCTTAGGGAGGCCATTCCTAAACACTAGAGCTGTCATCTACGCTAATGCTGCCAAGATCAGTCTCTACATCAAGGGGAAGAAGGAGACTTTCCTTCAAGAACAAGACTACACAAGCTTCAGAGCAATCCCGACATAAACCAAGGAAGAGGACCAACAGGAGGAACAGGAACAAGCAAATGTGGACCGAGTCAGCTAAGATGGTCACTGCAGCTCAAGGAGGTCAGGATCGTCGACTCAAGTCACCTTTCTTGATCAAGAAGGATGACCCTGGTGTTCCAAGAATCGAATGCACAAACAATGGATACGCTTTTTAGAAGACACTCTACGACACCAGATCTGACGACAACATAATGGCCGCAGTCACTTATCAGCTCCTGCATAGAACCATGCCCCTACAACCAAGATACATTCAGCTTCAAACAACTTTTAGGTCATTGACATGGGAGAAGACAAGTATGATCCATCCACCATCCTTGGAAGACCGTTCCTAAACACTATCAAAGCCATTATCTATATTGGAACCGGAGAAGTCCACATGCACTTCCCCTCACAGAAAGGTACGCCACTACTTTAATGATTATATAGTTGAAGATTCTAAGTAGGTCAGGATAAGAAGAAGACAACGCAACTGCAACCAGAGGAGGCAAATCATCAAGGACGGATGGGTAGACTACGAAGGAGAAATGATAAGGTCTGAAGACATACAGCTTGAATAGAAATGTCCAGAGGAGACCGTAGCACCGAGTCAGAAAGAGAAGATAGTTATACACGAAAAGGAGACGCCACCGGAATCACCGACTACGTCATCCAGTGAATCCCAGGATGACTGAGAAAACGGAGAGTCCCGTTCGGAGGACTTAAAAACACCGAACGCCTTGCCAAGAGGTAAACTTGGTAGTTATCCTTTCCCTTTTAATTATTTCAAATAGTTTACTTAGTTAATCATGTTCGTATTATCCTAGAAAGAAAATAAAAAAGTGAAAAAAACTGTAAGCCCCATGTGAGTAGACGAGTGGCATAAAACCCATAAGTACATTCACTGTGGTGGCATAAAAATAAAATAAATATTTTTTGCTTTATAAAAAACAAAAATATAAAAACAGGGAGTAATATTTATTAAGGAGTCTCAACATGATAAAGGCTAGATATTTATGCTAACACTTAATCAGTTCCACAAGCTTTGTTGTCTATTTGAGCTCCACAAAATTTAAGAATCAAGAAGACTAGCAGACGAAGGACATTCTAATCGCTGTCAAAATACTGCTGACTTTCAAACACACCTCTGCCACCTGCTAGCTACATCAAGAGAAATTACGTCAAAATTCAGCTTGGGGGAGAGCACCCCCATTTATCTCGATAAGTATTTCTATCTATCTTTATACTTATACTATATTAGAATATAAATACACATAACTATGAAAAACCAAATAAAGATTTTATGCTTATATATATTTTGCTTAGTGTGTTTAATAAATAAATAAAGTGGCCATGCTAATCTGTATCTAATAAAACTTAAGCATGGATATGATGAATAGTTGCTCTGCCTAATTTGCAAATTTGAAGTTCTCTCTCAAGTTTAGATATAACTGTTATAATTTAAGGCTTGCTCTAGACCTAAACTTGTGGGATGAAAACTTGATCTGAAGTCTAAGTTGTTAATGGATACGATATGGGAAGGTTGAGCTGCTGCTTATCTGTTCCTAGAGATGCTAGAATTCTGGAGAATTTTATCTTTGAAAATCTATAAAATGTTGCATGATGAGTTCCTGTATGATGAGAGTTTAAATTCCTACCACAGCTATATATACATGCTTGCTAGACCTTGAGACACACACTTACTATTTACTACTTATGAGCATTGAGTGTGGTCAAGCTGTGTAGACCCTTAGGAGCTTGTCATGTGGTTAAATCAAGATTCACTTGCACGTTCACTCATACATGCTACTTCTCCTCCGGAAGTACCATCCACATATGTCCACTCATTTCCATCTCCAAAACCACCCAAAAGTATTTTACTCCTAATCCGGGAGAGAATAACCAAAAATATTTCTGTTTCCCCTTGTGAAATAAATGCTCAAGTTATCTTGTTACTACCACTTGCTATATTATCTCAAGAGATGAATGCTCTGAAAAAAAAGAGAGAAAAAGAAAATAAAAGATATGAGGAAATAAAAAGGAGCAAGTGCTCGGAACCTCGAAAGAAAAGAAAAAAAGAAGAGCATCTCATTCTCCTCATAAAGTTTCAAAAGCAAGGAAGGTATGTATCCCCTCAAAGAGCAAAGTAGAAATAGACTTCCACCACCATTGTTATCACCATCATCACCATACACCATTCATTCGCCACACATGCACATCTTGATTTGACTTATTGATTTGTTTCTTTGGATCCATGGTTTGACTATGCAATAAATGTCTTGTAAGTATGTATACTTTATCTCCCACCTATGAGCTCCAGATATTAAAGCCTTATTAGAGTAGGGTGAGAGAGAAGACAATGTCACTATGCTTCATACCACAAATACTACATATCTTGAGAGAAGGCATATACCATCACAGCCTTGGTAAGGATCCAAAAATACCACAAAAGAGAGACCTGAGAGAATCATACAAGGAATTTCTGAGTTTTATTTGAAAATCTGCAAAAACCCCAAAGCTATAGCTGATCAAGAATAAGAGACATGGCACTTGGCTAGACTGTTCTATCTTTTAACCACTCAAGACAGAAGTGACGGTTACAAGTCCTATAGTGTAGGTAAAGTAAGTAAGTTTTAAGTCTTAACAGTTTATTCTAACTCAGAGATGAGATCTTGCTTAAATGCGTGTGTACTTCTAAGAAATGAAACCACTGCAGAAACTCTTGAGTTCATCCTTGCTCAGGGACGAGCAAGAGGTAAGCTTGGGGGAGTTTGTTGACGGTCCTTAAGTATCAAATTTAATTACCAAATAAACAAAGAAAAGGATCCAAATGAAATCAACATCTAGACTTAGGGTTTTATCTGACAGAATTCCACGAGTTTTGGTGTTTGTCTATTTCTGCAGGGGGTTATCAGGAAATAAGGAAGAAAGGCCCACATGTCGGGATTACATAGAGATATCAACCCACCGCGCAATTTTCTACCATCTAGAAGGCTCCAGAAGCCACGGGAAGGAAGCGGAGCCCGAAAGGGGCCAGGCCCAGGGCGCCCGCCCTGAGGACCTGCGCGCCCGCCCACCTCTGGTCTCCGTTCCGGACTCTCTTCGCACACGACGTTCCACCGACCTATTTGATCCAGAATAACATAGTACCACCTCGCCTATCGACCCAAAAACGCATAGAAGGGGAGGACTATATAAGGAGACCCCCTCTGGCCCCAGGAGGAGACAAGAAATTATCATAGAGATTGAGGGGTGCCCTCGAAGGAAAACCTCTTCCCTAAATAATATTTCTTTTTAGGCTTAGCAACCAATGTAAAGTAGAAATAGATCTTCTAGTTTCTACTAGATTGAGAGAGATAGAGTGGAGATGTGGATCGAAGGAAGGCCGGCCTGTCGGTGTCTACTCCGAATTGTACCTGCGGGATCAAGTCTCCTAACCCGAGGCTTGCTTCTAAAATTCTTCTGTAATTCGACTTCTAATACTAGTAAGTTCTTATTTTATTGTTCTTTGGTTTATGAGTTTACTTTAATCCTCTTCCGGTTGAGTATTAGAGTAATCACTTGATAGCGTAAACGTGGTGTTTAGGCTAGGGTACTCATAGATATCCCCTGACTAGCTGGACCGTGGTAGTAGCGAGGAACGTGACTATTCCGAGTTACCTTTGCAGATCACATCTCGTTAGCGGGACGGGTAGGTTTATAGGTGCGGGTCGAACATCCTTTGTGTTGTCTAGATTCCGTGAGCCTCCCCAATAGAACAGTAGATCATCCTTACCAAGGTTAGAACGAGACTACGGTTGCAGTCTTCTCTATACATCACTCACATCGAGAGACATTCTTTGTAGCCTAAAGGGATAGTAGCAATAGATTTGGTTAGTCAGATGCACCCTTTCTCCCAGTGGTAAAAATATAAATACGATAACTCTAGAAAACCTCCCGGGTGAAATGCTCACCGATATCCGTGCGCTTGCGGATCATTTTCTAATTGCGTTACCAAATATCAATAGGGGTATCCTGAAGGAAGGGAGCCTCGCTACTATTGGGATAAGGAGCTGCTTGGTGACGGGACACTGGTGGGGATCGAGGCAGTTGTCCCTACCAGTGGAGGAGACCCCACTTGGGGCGGCTGGGTGTATGAGTCCCGAGGTATCACGCCTTTCCACGGTGCCAGCAGGGCAGCTTTCGCAGTTCTGAGGGACCTCATGGAGAGGTTTCCACAGGAGCTGGCCCACGCCTTCGCTGGGGTGTTTCCTCGGGGTGACCCCTACACTTCGGTGTGGGATCAGTCCGAGGTGAACGCTCTAGAGAGGAGTGCGGATGAGGACCAGCACAGTGACAGCGCAGCTATGAGTGCTATGTACGCCTTGATGAAGACCTATGGGGGCCTGGAGCGTTGTTTGGGTCGCTTGTCCGGGTCTCTTCTCACTATCCAGGATGAGAAGCGCCAGTTGCAGTGTGAGTTCGACTCGGAGGTTGAGAGGCTGCAGGCAGAGCTGGCCCGCGTGACCCGAGAGAGGGACCAGGCGGTCCAGAAGAACAGTGAGCTGAGCCAGGACCTGCTTGCAGTGTGAGAGCAGAGGGACAGGGTGACTACTGCTCACAGGAACTGCGAGCGCATGCTAGTCCATGTGCTTGGTCAGAGGAATGAAGCCTGGCACGAGGAGGACACTTTGAGGGCCCGACAGCTAGAGCTAGAGCAGCAGCTAGCTAATGCTGAGGAGTACAATGAGAACTTGCATGAGGAGATCCACCAGCTGCATAACCAGCTCCACCCTCATCACCTGCCTGGAGCAGCTGACCTAGACTCTGAGGACGAGATGGATGAGGATCCCGAGATAGGAGCAGCTGCTAGTGGAGATGAGGACGAGGAGGGCTCCGACATGGACAGTGACCATAGCTAGTAGATGCTAGGGCTCAAGAGCTAGTCCTTCTTCTTTTGTTGTTGTATGTTGCATGGCATGTCTTGTACTTTTGGATCTGAGCCATGTAAAACTTTATGAGATGATGTGGGAAGTCCAGTGTATGTATGCTGGCAATTTTGAACGTATGTGAACATTGTTGCTTGAACGATAAGTAATATGTTAGTGATGTTGTGCGTGGATGATGAATTGTTGTGCTTCTATTTATTGTGCGAATTTATTCCCTCAGTAAATTCAGTACGGCATAATTCTACACATGTCTACCATTGATGGCAACTCCTAACAATTGCTTATCATTGACGTATGCAGATGGTTCAAACACGTGGCGGGGGTAACAGCAACCCGGGTCTTGGAGCGGGTACGTCCGGAGGTGGGGCTCAACGGAATGAGGACAGAGCACCATCACCGCCACCACCACCTCCTCCGTACACTACGGACGTGTTTTTCGCGTAGTTTCTGGGAAGCCAACGCAACATGGAACAAATGCAGCGCAACCTGGAAGAAGCTCTGCGCAACATAGCTGGCAACACCCGTTGTCGGGATAACCAGGGCGGCCGTGAAGTCAATCAGTACAGCTCTTTCAAGGACTTCATAGATACCAAGCCACCAGTCTTTAAGGAGGCTTTGGAGCCGCTCGAGGCAGATGAGTGGATCAATACCATGGAGCAGAAGTTCTGTCTTCTTCGGATGACAGAAGAACTCAAGGCTAAGTACGCAGCACACCAGCTTCAAGGACCCGCTGGAATTTGGTGGTCCCATCACCGTACTACCTACCCAGAGGGGACCCCAATCACCTGGAACCGCTTCACCACCGCTTTCTGGGGAAATTACATTCCTCCGGGTGTGGTCGAAATGAAGGTTGGGGAGTTCATGAGGCTGTCCTAGGGGACGAAATCAGTGAAAGAATATCTACACGCTTTCAACAATCTCGCTCGCTACGCCCCTAAGTTCGTGAACACGGAGGCCAAGAAGATTGCTAGTTTTCAGAGAGGATTGAACCCAAAGATGCTGAAGACCATGGGTACAGGGACCCGGGCTACCTTCAATGCTTACATCAGTGACTGTCTAACCCAAGAAAACAATAACAACAACTACAGTGCATCCAAGTCACGTAAGAGGGCTTTTGAAGCCGGATCATCCCAGCCTAGGGCACCAGTGGCGGGGCGACAACAGTATCGTCCTCCTGCCCCAGGTGCTAGGTTCAGACCGCCGCAGAGAAGGAACACCGGACATCCAACGCAGCAGAAGCCGTACAAGGTGGCGATAGCTCCTGCCAAGCCAAAGGCAATTCAAGCTGCAGCACCTGCCGCCAACAATGCGCCCAAGGGTCCGTGCTACAACTGCCACAAGATGGGGCACTTTGCTAAGGAATGTCCCTTCCCCAAGAGGCAGCAGCCAACCTATCCAGCTTGTGTGCACCATACCTCGATCGAGGAGATCCCGGAAGGAGAACCGGTAACAGCTGGTATGTTTCCTGTCAACCAACATCTTGCAGTTGTTTTGTTTGATTCTGGATCATCGCATTCATTCATGAGCCAAGCATTTGCACAAAAGCATGACCAGCCAGTTACTGAGTTGGGTTATGGCTATCGCATCAGCTCAGCCGGGGCTGATGTGTTGACTAACAAAACAGTAACAGGAGTTACCTTGGATATCAGTGGCCGAAGGTTTCGTGTAAACCTTGTGGTCATGCCAGGGCTGGTTTTGGATGTCATCATTGGAATGAATAAGATGACCGACTGGGGTGCAGTTATAGATGCTTGGAATAGAACTCTTTCCCTCAAAGACCCGTAGGGGGAAGGTCTGCTTCAGGTCAGGCTACCCCGACGGTTAGACTTTGCTAGTCTTTCATGTGCAGTACAGGTGGTTCCACTAGAACACATACCCATGGTATGTGAGTTCCCTGATGTTTTTCCTGAGGAATTGCCAGGACTTCCTCCAGATAGGGAAGTAGAGTTTGCAATCGAGTTGATACCAGGTACAGCACCAAAATCTAGAAGGCCGTACCGGATGCCACCAAACGAACTCACTGAGTTGAAGAATCAACTAAAGGAGTTACTGGATAAAGGGTTCATCCGGCCAAGTTCATCGGAATGGGGTTGTCCACCGTTGTTTGTGAAAAAGAAGGATCAATCGTTGCGCATGTGCGTGGACTATCGTCCACTCAATGCAGTGACAATCAAGAATAAGTACCCCTTGCCAAGGATCGATATATTATTTGATCAGTTGTCCAAGGCAAAAGTGTTTTCCAAGATAGATTTGAGATCTGGGTATCACCAAATCAAGATTCGTCCGCAAGATATCCCGAAGACTGCTTTTTCCACCAGATATGGGTTGTATGAGTATCTGGTCATGTCCTTTGGGTTGACAAATGCTCCTGCATACTTTATGTATTTGATGAATTCAGTCTTTATGCCAGAATTAGATAAGTTTGTTGTGGTGTTTATCGATGATATCCTGGTTTATTCAGAAAATGAGCAAGATCACGCCGAGCATCTGAGAATTGTGTTAACACGATTACGAGAGCATCAGTTATATGCCAAGTTCAGCAAGTGTGAGTTCTGGATGAAGAAAGTTCCTTTCCTAGGGCACATTCTGTCTGAAGAAGGGATTGTTGTGGATCCGTCAAAAGTGCAGGAAGTTATGGACTAGAAGGCACCAACTTCTGTCTCGGAAGTTAGAAGTTTTCTTGGTCTGGCCGGGTATTATCGTCCTTTCATACCTGACTTCTCCAAGATTGCTAAGCCAATGACAAGTTTGCTACAAAAGGATCATAAGTTTTTCTAGACGGAGGGGTGTGAGCTAGCCTTCCGCACCTTGCAAAAGTTGCTAACCACTGCTCCCGTTCTGGCGCAACCCAATATCGAAAAGCCTTTTGATGTGTTTTGCGACGCGTCAAAAAGTGGCTTGGGGTGTGTGTTGATGCAAGATGGCAGGGTGATAGCTTATGCTTCATGACAGTTGAGAAAGCACGAAGTCAACTACCCAACTCACGACCTCGAGTTAGCAGCAGTAGTGCACGCTTTGAGGATTTGGAGACACTA
Organism: Sorghum bicolor; assembly: GCF_000003195.3. Taxonomy (NCBI): domain Eukaryota; kingdom Viridiplantae; phylum Streptophyta; class Magnoliopsida; order Poales; family Poaceae; genus Sorghum; species Sorghum bicolor. The sequence goes on from NC_012874.2 coordinate 24,238,222, forward strand.
TCTGCTAGGAAATAAGTGTCATATTTATACCGATCATAAGAGTTTGAAGTACATCGTCACTCAGTCCGAGCTGAATATGAGGCAACGACGGTGGTTAGAGTTAATCAAGGACTATGATTTGGAAGTTCACTGTCATCCAGGCAAAGCTAATGTAGTAGCAGACGCTCTGAGTCATAAACCGCACTATCAAGTGGTTCAACCGTTGTTTGAAGATGGTTTTAACCTCATGCATCCTGAAGTCTTATGCCACATACAGCTCAGTTGCTCACTTGAGAGTCAAGTCATCGAGGGTCAGAAGACAGACAAGGGTATTTTCCACATCAAGGAGAAAATCAAAGATGACCCAAAAACTCAGTTTCGAGTTGATGAGAAAGGGGTACTGTGGTTTCAACATCGGTTAGTAGTCCCGAAGGATCGGGAATTGAAGAATCGCGTCATGGATGAAGCCCATCTCTCTAAGCTTTCTATTCATCATGGCAGTAGTAAAATATATCAAGACCTAAGACCCCACTTTTGGTGGACCAAGATGAAGAAAGAAATAGCCGCATATGTGGCCCGTTGTGACACGTGTTGCAGAGTTAAGGCCATCCATATGAAACCTGCAGGTCTGTTGCAACCGTTATCAGTTCCATAGTGGAAATGGGAAGAGGTCAGCATGGACTTTATCACAGGTTTACCAACCACGAGGAAGGGGAATGACTCGATTTGGGTAATCATAGATCGATTGACCAAGTCGGCTCATTTCATTTCAGTTAAGAACACATATAGACCTCCCGAGTATGCCGATATATATATGGCTGAGATTGTCAAGTTGCATGGTATTCCCAAGACCATCATATCAGATAGAGGACCACAGTTCACCGCTCACTTCTGGGAGCGAATGCATAAGAATTTGGGGACCAGTCTGATAAGAAGCACGGCGTACCATCCCCAGACCTCAGGTCAAACTGAGAGGCTAAATCAAGTATTAGAAGATATGCCGAGGGCCTGTGTGCTATCGTCCAAGGGATCATGGGAGTCATGGATACCTCTGGCTGAATTCTCATACAATAACAGCTACCAAGAGAGTATCAAGATGGCCCCGTTCGAAGCTTTGTGTGGTCGAAGGTGTAGAACTCCGTTAAATTGGGATGAACCTGGTGAAAGGAGATACTATGGTATCGACTTCGTGAATGAAGCAGAGAAAAAAGGTGCAAATCATACAGCAGCATATGCGGGCAGCCCAATCGCGACAAAAGAGTTATGCTGATAAGAGAAGAAGACCACTTGAATTCAAAGTAGGTGACTATGTGTACCTCAAGGTTACGCCAATGAAGAAAGTTCAACGTTTCCGAGTTCGACGCAAGCTTGCACCCCGATATGTGGGACCGTAACAAATACTGGAGAGGAAAGGCCCCGTGGCCTACAAGATTCAGTTACCTGAAGAGTTGAGCTCGATCTTTCCGGTCTTCCATGTGTCGCAGCTACGAAAATGTTTGAAAGTACCTGAGCAGAGGATTGAACCTCGAGGGATCAAAATAAAAGCAGACTTATAGTATAAAGAGCAGCCAGTGGGAATTGTGGATACCAAGGAACGAGTGACCCGAAACAGAGTTGTCAGAACATACAAGGTGGTGTGGAGTCATCATGACGATAGGGATGCCACCTGGGAAACCGAGGATTACCTGAAAACAGTTTATCCAAAATTTCATAAGAAATGGTTAGTAACCCAAAATCTCGGGACGAGATTTCCCTAAGGGGGGAAGGGCTGTAACACCCTAGGTGTTAAGCATACACTTAGTCTTACCAAAGCAATGCATAAGCATTCTCATCAAGCATAGCATCATGAGCATGTCATTCATCCCAAAATATGATTTTATGTGTTTTATTCCATGTGCTTTAAATATGTTAAAAATATGATGCTTGCTTCTAAAAATGTGAAATATTCAAACTAGGTTGAATTGTGTGCAAGAAGATTTAAGAATATTTTTTGTGCAATTTTTGGAGCAATAGAATTTGAGAAATGGAATTTATACAAAATCCCCAAAATGAGTTTATTTGAAAACCTAGAACTAGTTTTAATTTGTAATTCAAATTCTACTTGGAATTTGGTCTTGCTTATTAAAACAAAGTTGTAGGGTTTTTATTTTAGAACAACTTTGCTTTAGGGAGAAAGAGGTGAAAATGATTTTTAAATTGGTCCAAATGAATTTAGAAAAGAATTTGAGAAAAGAAATTCAAAAAAAAATGGAAAAGGGGCAGGCGCTGCTGGGCCAACCCCGCCTCCCTTTGGGGCCACGCAGCGGCCCGGCCTGTGTCCCCCTCCCCCTCTCTCCCGCGCGCGGACGCCCGCCTCGTCTCAGCCAGCGATGGCCACGTGGCGGCCGTACGCCGGCGATGGGCGCGCCGCAGCCGACCGGCTTCACCTGGTCGGGACGCCGGCCCGAGCTCCCAGGCCGCTCCATTCGTTCTGTCGCCCGCGCCCCTCCCTCCTCCCTCCGCTCGCGAGTGCAACCGAAGCCGTAGGTGCTCCGCCGCAGCGACATCGCCGGAGCAGCTCCGCTGCTCACCGCCGGCCACGCCAGTGCCCCAACCTCGACGCCGAAACCACCAGAGCACTCACCGTCATCGCGGTAAGCTCCTGCGAACGTTTTACCGAGGTGAGAGCCCGTCGAGTGCCGTGAATCACTCGTCGGAGTTGCTCCGACCTCGCCGGAGAGCTCCACCGCGTCGAATCTCGTTCGTTTTCGCCTCGTTTCGCTTGCTTTTTGGCGCTTTAGATGCGTAGTTCGACGAGGAAGCTCGGAGGAGCCCTTGCGCGTGTTCTACCGCACCGGAGCAGCCTGTCCACGGCGAGCAGCGCCGCCGTGCCGCCATGCATGCTCGTCGGAGGTGCTTCGGACATCCTCCGGCCAATCCGAGGGTACCGCTGGGTGCGCCTCGCTGCGGGAAGCACGATGGTGCTCACCCCGTGGCCGGGAACCTCACCGCCGGCGAGATCTGCTCGTCGGAGGTGCCCTCCCTCTCGGTCTCGCTGACCAGTGGGGTCAGAGGCCCACTGTCAGTCGCAGGGGGACCGCGTTGGGTGTAGATCTGGGTGTCTTTAGCATTTTTGATCCCGATTTCGATTTGATTTTCAGAAAATGTTTTCCAGAAATCGATTTAAAACTTGTAAAATCCATATCTTGAGTTCTACAGCTCCAAATCTGATGAAATAAATTTTGGTGTGCTCTCTATTTTCAGATCTACAGTTTCATGTAATTGCATGTCATGTTTAAACAATTTTTCTGGACAGAAATAATTAATCCATGCTTTTGCTAAACTTAGAAAATGCATAGTAATTAAAATATGGCTCAGAAAAATGTGAAACTTGATTTGTTGGCTCTGCATGTATGTTAACTCACTGGGAAAATATTGCTACACATTATTTGGTGTATAAATGAATTTATAGTGATTTAAATGCTTGCATGGCAGTGGTTTATGATTTTTAATAAAAATTTGGATCATGCAATTAATCTGGAAATTTTTGTGGATGTTTCTTATGATATTAGACAAATTGTAAAAATATGAAATTTGCTGTTTGACACTTATACCACAGTAGAGTAATTGTATTTGCCTTTATGTAATAATCTTGTGATTTTTGTAGCTCAAAATAAGTATCCAAGAATTATGAAAAATTTATAGTAGACTTTATGCTTGACTGGTAGTCTCCTATAATTTTTGTGGAATCTATAGATGAACTGAACTGCATTCAAATTTTGATGGGCCTAGAAATGAATAAAGAAAATTATGAATTGTTATATATGGGTTAAATAGAATAAAAAGGGGTTTGTTGTATCTTTGAAGCATCATGTGGGTTGCTGGTTACACTTGAAAACAATTTGTAGAAGAGAATGCAATAGATGTTAAATTCAATTGTCTGTTCTTGGATGATGTTGACTACCGTGTAATGAGCATGACCAAGTAGATCACCTATGCATCATGTCATGATCATTTGGTACCTTCTCATACAAGCATCCACTCGAGCATCTCGCACTCCACTCATGAGCACACATGCATCATACAGGCTCGTAGGAGAACGTGGTGGGACCCGAGGAGCCAGAGGAGATTCAGGAGCAGGAACCACCGGAAGCACCAGAACCCGGAGAGGAGCTACAGGAGTGTCCGGATCACCGGCCTAGCACGTTTGATAAAGGCAAGCCCCGGAGCATTCTAAGTCTCCCTATTCTCGCTAACTTACATGATATACTATACTTGTTCCACTATACTGCATTTAAGTGATAGGAATTGCTTGATACCGTTGATGCATATGTACTCCTTGTTATCCCTACTCGTTTATCTACCTTGTCCTATGTAGATAGGCACGGAGTCTATGCTTAGCTTGCTTAGTCCGGTAGAAGTCGGGTGATTCCCTGTCACCTGCGAGATATTGGTGGATACCTGCTTGATTAAGCAGTGGTTGCTTTGGGAAAAGAATAACCAAGTGTGGAATGGAATTGGAGACCGGGCAGGGTCTTATGGTGGGTTGACCATAGTGCCCCTGCCTGTGTCGATTAAGGACCGATCGTTGACGGCCCTCTTGTCATGTTGAACGCATGCCCCACATTTAGCTGGAAGGATAAGTCGTTCCGACCGCGAAGCCTGAGCACTATCCGGGCCAGGAATCGGCCCGATGTACGCGCTGTATTGGTGATGGTTGAGGAGAACGACGAGGGCGCGACGCGCAACCTTGGTATACCTTGGATACCTCGAACGCCGGAACGGTCCTCGGGTACGGGCGGTGCCTGTCGAACCCGCGAATTGGTCCTAGATAGTGCAATACGGTGACCTGTAGCTCACTTGATCAGTGAGTGTGGTTTGTGTGGGGAATAAACTCGCCAGCTGGTTAGAAATCGATTCGAATCGCCATCGCTCCTGGATAGTGAGCACTTGACATGAGCTTCGTCCTCGTAGTAAGGACTATGGAACACTTGGGTTATATTGATAAATGGTTTTGAGAATGCTATGATGAGGTACTATCATATCACTATACTTGCTTGTAATAGTGCAGGTGCAAACCTAGATAATAGGTAATGATACTTTCAACTTGAGCAAATTAAAAGAAGAAAGATTTATGTAGATTATGATAATAGAATCCTGCGGTTATGCAAAATGGTTGTCAGCTACCCCACTATATAGCCTTCATGATCCTTGAAGAGTCTTTATTTTAAGTTTATGACGGGTAAGTCTAGCAGAGTACATTCGCGTACTCAGGGTTCTACTCCCATGTTGTTTTGCAGATGGTCAAATGTACTATGGTTATTGCGTCCTCTGTCTGTACCCAGCCATGGGTGATGACTAGACCAAGGGCGATGGTCACTCCGTCTTCTCTTTTGCTTTTGTGGGAATGACCGAACTATGGCACTGTATCAGACTCAGTGTGTGTGTGGTATTTTCGAACTATGAAGCTTCCGCTATTTGAAGAACTTGGTTTGTAATAATTTTAAGAACTCCGATGTATTTTAAGAATGTTGAAATCTAGATGTACTTGTGGATGGCGACCGCTGTACGATATGTGGTTTGAAATCCTTCGAGATTTCACGGACTACCGGGATTATATGGGCTTAAGCTCGATGGTTTGACTATGCAAATGGTCACTGTTAGGCTTAGTCTCTTATAATTTGGTCGGTTCTGTTACAACATCGACCAGGGCTCAGGCACCGGCTACCGTCGAATACGGAAACAGGCTCGTATGAATCGGGAGGCCTCGAGCGCAAGGACGCCGCCCGCCGCCTGACGCGGGCACGGGGACCAGGGCATTTAATGCGCCTGCCGCATTCTCACCTAACCCGTCAGTCACAGCGTGATAGGGAACAAGCATCCGTCCCGTCGTTCCTTTTGCAGCCTTCCCCGCCAAACGAGCTAGAACGTGGCAGGTCGCAGGGAATGGGTCGGAATGTCTAATCAAGACCCCCCTCGAGACGCCCAAGGTTAGCGCTCTGGCCGGCAAGGCACTATATGGCACTTGACCCTTGAATAGGCACGTTTGCTTCCTAGAGAAGGCTCGGGCGACGAATGACAGCACTACAACCACTCCGACGTAGCTGCTGCCACGACGTACAAGCGTGCAACAGATAAACTAGTCTAGAACGGCGCGCAGGAGCAGGATTCAGGGGCATGCACAATCATTATCAAGGTACCAAGACAAGATGGCTCGAGGCCACACCGGTACGGAGACCTCGAGTAGGTTAGCGCGCTGCACCCCTATCGACCCCTATTCTGTTGCCTATGCATGTAACCTAGGCCTCCCCTTGGAACTATAAAAGGGGAAGCCCAGGAGCGGATATGGAGGGGACACGTAGTAGAGCTTCCATACCCCATCTCATGCCTGTATTCACCCCTGTACAAGCACTTAGGTGCAAGATAATAGAAACTCTCCCCCACCGCTGGATGTAGGGCCTTCTCTTGCCCGAACCAGGATAAATCTTTGTGTCTTTTCTTGCATCAACATCTAGAAAGGGGAGCACGCACTAGTTTTACTCGTTCGTGTGACCCCCCGTGGGGAAAACACCGACAATTTTTTCCCAATTGTACCATCTTGCTATTAAGGCAGAACATGAAGTATAGGGACGCAAGCAATACCAGTCTTTTAGGTCTAACAATAGGATCAATTTTTAGCAGCGTTACGAGCTGGAGACACCCAAGAATTCTATTGCACCATAGCCATCTACACCTGCATTTTCTTCTGGGATATGTAAATTATCTAATGTGCAGCCCGTATAGCTGAAGAAAGGTGCCACTCCACGTACTTCCACTAGCTCCTCCTCGCCCAACATTGAAAATCATTTGCCATCGATGCAACGACATGGGACATGTCATGAAGGATTGCACAGTCATCGCACTTTCATTGATATCGAGGATGGATATGTAGGTGCTAGTGATGTTGAAGATGATTTAGCTCTTGCTGCTAACATTGCTATAGATTCCACCGAGGGTGAACAAGACACGGAGACCATTGCCATTGACTCTGTGGCTGCCTCCGTGGGCTATCCTAGCCTTCTTGTGTAGCGTGTGTTGAGTTCACGTGTGGGACATGAAGAAGAGAAGCAGATCTAGTGCCACAATTTGTTCCAGATGTATCTCACTGTGTAGGGTTGTCGTGTTCTCACCATCATTGATAGCAGGAGTTCCAACAAATTGGTGAGATCAGATTTGGTTGTGAAGCTTGGCTTTCCCACACAACAATTTGAAGGATCAAGAAGAACCAACAGGCAGAAGGACGTTCTATCCCTTGTTGGGGTGTTGTCTACAACAGTCAGATTGCTATCTCAACACCAACCATCCCTTACACTCTGGGAGGACTAGTATACCTTCACTGCCAGTGAGCAACACCAACAGACTACTTCAACATCCAGCTTGGGGGAGAGCACCCCCATTTATCCAGCTAAGTATCACTCACTTATATATTTATTAAGTGTGCTATGTTAATCTGAAACAAATAAAAAGATGCATAACTATATAAACCCAAATAAAGATTTCCCTATTTATTTATATCGATATCTATCTTTCTATTTGATATTAAGTTTGCTAAATAAAATTTAGGAGAGTATTGGAATAAATTGCCGGCTAAAATAAACCAATAAAATAATCTCTTATATGGAAACGATGAAGTTATATGAATAGGTAGACTATCCCAAGTGGTCAATTATAGTAGAGAAAACGTCCCCCGCTGAGTAGTCTAACCATTGTGTAACCATGTGTACCTAGGAAATTGTACACAAGAATTAGCCTCCATCAAAATCAATGGCTCACAAAAGAACTACGTCAGATCCAAGCGCTGAGAGACAAAGTTTGATGCAGGCTTCTCACACCCGCACCTCACCCTTGCCAGGAACGATCTGGAGATCACGCAAGGATAAAAAAACAAATCCACGCCTGCTGTTCGATAGATCTCCGCCTCCAACCCAAAATCAAAAAAAAAATCACGCAAACTGCCACACATCTCCGCCTCTAACGCACTGGCCGCCCAGGCAAAATTATAATTTGATCTTTGTCAAAGATCTCCGCCGGCAACCGATCTCCGCCGGCAACTACAAAACACTGCCAGCGGCCTGCCAATCGCCCACGCCGACAATCCCAGTCCATCGCCCGCTCGCGTGGCTGATGGCAGCTGCATCCAGGACCTGCTGGATGCCGACGCCTGCACCTAGGGCTTCCTTACAATAAGAAGAACAGGACCTGTACATCGTCGACTGCTACCTCGGCGTGATCAAGGTCGGCACCGAGGGCGACCAGACCACGCCGCTCCCCATCCCATCAGTACCTCTGCGATGCCATGCCATGCACCGCGCGCGGACGCCGTCGCCCGACACGGCCTCCTCCCCGTGCTCTCCTCTCCGGCTGCTAGCCATCGAGTAACCCGACGTAGCTGAGGTAAACCCAAATAAAGCTCTTACAACCTGATCGGCCGATCATGTTTATCTAAGGCACTTTATTTATCTGACCATATTCTGTTGTGTATGCAGTGTTTGCAAGCATTTGAGAAGATATCACGGATCCAACCTACCCAGTGCTTGCAGGCGGGCAGGCATGATCAACGTTGTGCTGGCATTCATTGACCTCTTCGATATATACAAGTATTCAAGTTAGAATTAATGTTAAAGAAATCACCTTTAAAACTGAGAATTTAATACAATTGCTAATTTGATGCCCACTTTCAGGATTATATGGTTTCAACCAAAAAAATTAATTAGATGGTCGTTAGCTTGATTACTTCACCTTGTTTACCTTCACTAATAATTGATAATTGATGTTCCGCAACATATATTATTATTTAATCGATTATGCTATATATAAAAAGATATATTATGAGGTGATGATATGTCGGATCTCTTCGGCATAGTATTATGATCAACTAACGTCTTCTTGCATAACAAATCAGCAGCCTCTACTTGATACACTGACTCCATGTCTACGCCGAGAAATATACGAGATGCACTAAGTGATATCACCAGTATCGCAGGTATGATTTCGCATTGTTTAGATATAATAACGCTTTGGGGTGTTTTATTAATTTGGTATACATGTCCAAACGGCACAAATATAAAGATGAGGCCCGGCGGACGAGGGAACGGATTCGTCGAGCTGAGATGTCTGACGAACAAAGGGAGGAGGTCAGGAGGAAACAACGTGAGTACCAACGTCAGTACCGAAAAAGGAAGAAGGCCATGTCCCAAAGCAGTAGCGCTGACCCGAGTATAATTTAAAAACTTTTAGTTAGCCTTTTATATAGTCAATCCAACTTTTATATGGCTGACCAAAAATGAACAGGTGCTAATCTCTCAGAGATGGACCAGAATTCGCCCTATTTATTGGGCAATGAAAATATCCGGCCAAGTGGTAAATATCATATACATAACTTCATGTTTATTTATTTTAAACAAAAATATTGATTTTAAACTCTATCTATATATCAAACAAAAATATTGATTTTAAACTCTACTATCTATATATGACTTGCCGCACAAACAAAACCCTGCAGATATTTCTAACACTACAGGTAATAATTTAAAAACTTTTTTATTAATATTAGTTAGCCTTTTATATAGTCAATCCAACTTTTATATGGCTGATCGAAAATGAACAGGTGCTAATCTCTCCGAGATGGACCAGAATTCAGGCAATGAAAATATCCGACCAAGTGGTAAATATCATATACATAACTTCATGTTTATTTATTTTAAACAAAAATATTGATTTTAAACTCTATCTATATATCAAACAAAAATATTGATTTTAAACTCTACTATCTATATATGACTTGCCGCACAAACAAAACCCTGCAGATATTTCTAACACTACAGGTAATAATTTAAAAACTTTTTTATTAATATTAGTTAGCCTTTTATATAGTCAATCCAACTTTTATATGGCTGATCGAAAATGAACAGGTGCTAATCTCTCCGAGATGGACCAGAATTCAGGCAATGAAAATATCCGACCAAGTGGTAAATATCATATACATAACTTCATGTTTATTTATTTTAAACAAAAATATTGATTTTAAACTCTATCTATATATCAAACAAAAATATTCATTTTAAACTCTACTATCTATATATGACTTGCCGCACAAACGAAACCCTGCAGATATTTCTAACACTGCAATGGACGGAAGGAATGCACAACAACGGAAACGAAGAGCTGAGATGACGGATGAGCAGAGAGAAGATAATAAAAGGAGACACCGTGAGTACCAGCGTCAATATCGAGCACGGAAAAAAGTTGAGTTGAAAAATAGTACCACCACAACTATTCTCAGCCAAATAGTGCCGACATCCTCGCCCGCAGGTGAACAAACTTCAAGCCCTTGTGTTTGCCGGCCCAACCCCTATATAACATGAACCTCAAATCATATTCACATGTGAAGGTGTGGATTTTGAAACTGGATTATCAGCAATAGTGGAAAATGATGAACCCGATGAACCCACAGATTGGCTACATAGAAATGATAATTATATTCCAGAACGTACAGGCCCACGTACGGTCCTTACTGGTCCATTGCCTACTTTTGGTCAAACAGGTGAGCACAAGAACCTTGTGCTACTTTTAAATAAAAAAATATTTTATAAGTAAAGTCATTTATTAGTATATTCTTCTGTACTTATTTATTTATTTTTTAAAAAATTGCAGAAGTCCTTAGTGGTCCATTGCCTACTTCAGTTCAATCAGGTGAGAACAAGAACCTCATGCTACTTTTAAAATAAGAAAAACTCATTTTTAAGTATGCTATGGTACTTACTTTTTTTATTATTTTTTTGCAGAAGTGAATATACTAGATCGGTGCCACAACCATGTAGATGTCCAAACCAATGAAGATGAATTTGACCGTGAACTATATGAACCGACGCATGATGGTTGGGATGGCGATGGACATGCCATGGACGGCGACCATGGTTTGCACAATGATAACTTATATGATGACGATGGACAAGGTACTACGATAACAACTATATATAAGAATATTATAACTCCAGCTTCAGTGGACCATACTTATCTCTACTAAATTAATATTATTACTAATATGTCTACACAGGTCATCATTACGAGTCATATCGCGTGCTTCCAAAGGGTCCTGCTGAAAACAGTGTGACGGATGATGATCCATATGAGTTTATCTACCAGAACCTGCCACAAAGACATAAATTGAGACAAGTGTCTGACTGCAGTTACTGTGGTGCGATCAGGTTTCAGTACGAGACACCCGGGTTTTGTTGTCGAAAAGGAAAAGTACAAATACATATTCCAGAGGTTCCTACAGAACTGAAAAGGTTATTCACAAGTCAAGTGCATGATGATGCAAAATATTTTAGGAAAAATATACGCTATATCAACTCACATTTTGCCTTCGCAAGCCTAGGGGTTACCCTTGATCGCAGATATAACAGTCCACGAGGGACCGGTATTTATATATTTCGAGTTCATGGCGGGTTGTACCATCGTCTGGACCACCTGGTGCCAGGTGGCGACAACGCTCGACATCTACAGCTTTACTTCTATGATACAGAAGATGAGGCCTTGTCACATAGAGCCAAGAGGTCTCCTGATCTTGATATTAATCTCATCCGGAATATCCTTGCAATTCTTCATGATAACCCATATGTTCATACTTTCAAGAGAAATGGTGCTTTTCCAAACTTGGATGATTACCGGATTGAACTCAATACAAACGTCACGCCTGATCAGAGAAGGTACAATGCCCCAACAACATCCCAAGTTGCTGCTATCTCTGGATGGAAGGGAACGATCCACAAAGGTGTTTTGATAGGAGCGTGGTTGTATATGGCAAGACTGATCATCGTCCGCAGTATATCCGAGCATACCATGGTTGTTATGACCCATTAGCTTATCCTATATATAACCCACGAGGTGAAACAGGATAGAACAAGTTCATGCCGTACAGTGGGGTTCCACTAGTTCCATCATCCGCAACTCCGGCTTCTACTAATAATGTTAATAACAGGGTTGATGGGACTACTGGTGGTTATCAAGGTACTATCTCCTACTAATAATATTTTTTACTGCTATAATACTGGTACTATTTAATTGCTGCTATGATACAATATAATAAAATGATCTAATATTTTATCTATCTTGCAGCTGATAATAATAATGAAAATCAAGTGGAAGAAGGTGACAATGACATTCAAGAAGGTGACATGCTAAGTGGAGTTGCAGATGTAGCACAGTCCACAAGATATGTAACTGCACGTGAATACTACTGCTTCAAGTTGCAAGTTAGACGAGGCATTTTTAACATTATATTATTTGGAGGACGTCTTTTCAAGCAATGGGCTGTAGATATGTATATAAAGATTGAGTCTATGAGGCTAGATTGGTACTCTAATCCTGATAACCAAAAGCTAATACGGGCAGAGCTATACCAGGTAACAACTCATATTATTTTGTTTATATTTATTATTTTATGAACTTTGCAACCATATTACTGCCTTGGGCTAAAACTATATGTGTTTAAATGTATTTTAGGGACTGGTTGATGTTATCTCTGCTGGAGAGACACAGGGTTCTAAAGTTGGCAAGAGAATTGTGTTGCCAAGATCATTCCCAGGATGTGATCGAGACATGCAACAAAGATTCCTTAATGCTATGGCTATTGTGCAGCGTTTTGGAAAGCCAGATTACTTCATCACCATGACATGCAATCCATACTGGGAAGAGATAACAAGCAATCTCGAACCGGGACAGGAACCACAAGATAGGCCAGAACTTGTTGCAAGAGTGTATAGGGCAAAGTTGCGAGATCTAAAAGATCTTCTGATCAAGAAGAAGTATTTTGGTGATGTTGCTGCATACGTCCATGTTACAGAGTTCCAAAAGAGGGGGCTGCCACATGAGCATTTCTTGTTAATCATGAAGTCAGGGAGTAAGTTGACAACCCCAGATGCATATGACCGTGTTATTTCAGCAGAGATACCAGACAAGGACAAATATCCAGAGTTGCATGATCTGGTAATCAGTCATATGCTCCATGGACCATATGGCGTGCTAAACAAAAATTGTGCATGCATGGTGTAACAGAACCGACCAAATTATAAGAGATTAAGCCTAATAGTGACTATTTGCATAGTCGAACCATCACGCTTAAGCCCATATAATCCCGGTAGTCCGTGAAATCTCGATGGATTTCAAACCACACATCGCATGTAGTCAAGATCGTAATAAGTTTAGCGGCCGCCATCCATAAGTACATCCAAATTACAACATTCATGAAACACATCGGAGTACTTAAGTTATTACAAACCAAGTTCTTCAAGTAGCGGAAGTTTCATAGTTCGAAATTACAACACACACGATAAATCTGATACAGTGCTATAGTTTGGTCATTCCCACAAAAGCAAAGGAAGAGACGGAGTGACCATCGCCCTTGGTCTAGTCATCACCCATAGCTGGGTACAGACAGAGGATGCAATAACCATAGTACATTTGACCATCTGCAAAACAACATGGGAATAGGACCCTGAGTACGAGAAGGTACTCAGCTAGACTTACCCGTCATAAACTTAAAATAGAGACTCATCAAGGATCATGAAGGCTATTTGGTGGGGTAGCTGACAACCATTTTGCAAAGACCGCAAGGTTTTATTACCCGAACCTACATAAATCTTTTCTTCTTTTAACCTGCTCAAGTTGAAAGTATCATTATCTATTATCTAGGTTTGCTCCTGTGCTATTACAAGCAAGTATGAGACTATGATAGTACCTCATCACAGCAATCATAAACCCGTTTCATTATAACCCAAGTGTTCCATAGTCCTTACTACGAGGACGAAGCTCATGTCAAGTGCTCACTATCCAGGAGCGATGGCGATTCGAATCGATTTCTAACCAGCTGGCGAGGTATTCCCCACACAAACCACACTCACTGATCAAGTGAGCTACAGATCACCGTATTACACTATCCAGGACCAATTCGCGGGTTCGGCAGGCACCGCCAGTACCCGAGGACCGTTCCGGCGACCGAGGTATCCATGGTATACCAAGGTTGCGCGCCGCGCCCTCGTCGTTCTCCTCAACCACCACCAATACAGCGCGTGGCGGCTCGATTCCCGGCCCGGATAGTGTTCAGGCTTCGCGGTCGGAACGACTTATCCTTCCAGCTAAGTGTGGGGCATGCGTTCAACATGACAAGAGGGCCGTCAACGATCGGTCCTTAATCGACACAGGCAGGGGCACTATGGGCAACCCACCATAAGACCCTGCCCGGTCTCCAATTACATTCCACACTTGGTTATTTCTTTCCCCAAGCAACCACTGCTTAATCAAGCAGGTATCCACCTATATCTCGCAGGTGACAGGACATCACCCGACTTCTACCGGACTAAGCAAGCTAAGCATAGACTCCGCGCCTATCTACATAGGACAAGGTAGATAAACGAGTAGGGATGACAAGGAGTACATATGCAGCAACGGTATCAGGCAACTCCTACCACTTAAATGCAGTAGTAGAACAAGTATAGTGCATCACATAAGTTAGCGAGAATAGGGAGACTTAGAATGCTCCGGGGCTTGCCTTTCTCAAACGTGCTGGGTCGGTGATTCGGACACTCCTGCAGTTCCTCTCCGGGTTCCTGTGCTTCCGGAGGTTCCTGCTCCTGAAGCTCCTCGGGTTCCTCGGTTCCCACCTCGTTCTCCTGCGAGCCTGTATGATGCATATATGCTCATGAGTGGAGTGCGAGATGCCCGAGTGGATGCTTATATGAGAGAGTACCAAAGGAGTCATGTTATGATGCATAGGTAATGCACTTGGTCATGCTTATTACAAGGTAGTCAACATCATCCAAGAATAAACAATTGAATCAAACATCTATTACATTCTCTTCTATAATTATTTTTCAAATGCAACCAGCAACCTCCATGATGCTTCAAAGATACACCAAACCCAACTTATTCCATTCAACCTATATATACAACCATTCATAGTTTTCTTTATTCATTTCTAAGCCCATTAAAAATCACATGCAATTCTGTTCATCAATAAATTCCACAAAATTTACAGGAGACTACCAGCTAAGCATAAAGTCTACTGTAAATTTTTCATGATTTTTGGATACTTATTTTGAGCCACAAAAATCACAAGATTAATTGATAAGGCAAGTAAAATCACTCTACTGGGATACAAGTGTTAAACCACAGATTTCATATTTTTACAATTTGCATAATATCATAAGAAACACCCACAAATTTTTCCAGATTTATTGCATGACCCATTTAATTACTAAAAATCATAAAGTACTGCCATGCAAGCATTTAAATTACCATAAATTCATTTATACACTAAATAACATGTACCCACTTTTTCCCAGTGAGCAAACACACATGCAAAGCCAACAAATCAAGTTTCACATTTTTCTGAGCCATATTTCATTTACTATGCATTTTCCAAGTTTAACAAAATCATGGATAAAATATATTCACACAGAAAAGTTGCTCCAACATGACATGCAATTACATCAAACTGGAGATCTGGAAATATAGAGCACACCAAAATTTATTTCATTCAATTTGGAGCTGTAGAACTCAAGATATAGATTTTACAACTTTAAATCAATTTCTGGAAAATACTTTTTCAAGAAAACCGACGAAAAACGCTACGCACACCCAGATCTACACCCACCGGGGTACCCCTGCGACTGACAGTGGGTCCCCGACCCCACCAGTCAGCGAGACAGAGAGGGAGCTCACCTCCGACGAGCGGATCTCGCCGGCGGTGAGGTCTCCGGCCACGGGGTGAGCACCAACGTGCTCCCCGCAGCAAGACGCACCCAACGGTACCCTTGGATCGACCAGAGGGCGGCCGGAACACCTCCGGCGAGCATGCATGGCGGCACGGCAGCGCTGCTCGCCGTGGCCAGGCTGCTCCGGCGCGGTAGAGCGTGCGCAAACGCCTCTCCGAGCTTCCTCACCTTCCTACCGACCTAGCGCAACAGAGAACGAGCGAAAAGACGCAGGGAAACGCTAGATCCGTCGCGGCGGAGTACTCCGGCGAGCTTGGGGTAACTCCGGCGAGCGACTCACGGCGCTCGACGGACTCTCACCTCGGTTGAACGTTCGCACGAGCTTACCCTAGCGACGGCGAGTGCCCTGGTGCTCTCGGCGTCGAGCTTGAGGCTCTGGTGTGGCCGGCGACGAGCGGCGGAGCTCTCTCCAGCAATGGCGCGCGGAGGAGCGGCTGCTGCTGCGCGGTGCGAGCGGAGGAGGAAGGAGAAGGAGGGCGCGGGGGACAGAACGGGCGAAATGGTCTGGGAGCCTGCGCCGGCGTCCCGACCAGGGGGGGTTGGAGGCCGGCCGCGGCGCGTCCAACGCCGGCGTACGGCCGCCACGTGGCCGGCGCCGGGTGGAGCGAGGCGCGTCCGCGCGCGGGAGGGAGAGGGAGAGGGGAGGCAGGCCGGGTCGCTTGCTGGGCCGAAAGGGAAGCGGGGTTGGCCCAGCAGCGCCTGCCCCTTTCTCTTTTTTTTTTGAATTTCTTTTCTCCAAATTCTTTCTAAATTCATTTGGACCAATTTAAAATCATTTTCACCTCTTGCTCCCAAAAACAAAGTTGTTCCAAATTTAAAACTCTGCAACTTTGCTTTGACAAGCAAGACCAAATTCCAAACAAAATTTGAATTACAAGTTAAAACTCAGCTCTAGGTTTTAAATAAATTCATTTTGGAAAAGTTTGTATAAATTCCATTTCTCAAATTTCCATAGCTCCAAAAATTGCACAAAAATGTTCTTAATTCTTCTTACACATAAAGCAACCTAATTTGAATATTTCACAATTTTAGAAACAAGCATCACATTTTTAACATAATTAAAGCACAGGAAATGAAGCACATAAAATCATAATTTGAAAAGAGTGTCATGCTCATGATGCTTATGCTTGATGGAAATGCTTATGCATGACTTTGATGAGACTAAGTGCATGCTTAACACCTAGGGTGTTACAGCCCTTCCCCCCTTAGGGAAATCTCGTCCCGAGATTTTGGGTTACTAACCATTTCTTATGAAATTTTGGATAAACTGCTTTTAAGTAATCCTCTGTTTCCCAAGTGGCATCCCTATCGTCATAATGACTCCACACCACTTTGTACGTTCTGACAACTTTGTTTCGGGTTACTCGCTCCTTGGTATCCACGATTCCCACTGGCTGCTCTTTATACTCTAAGTGTGCTTTTATTTTGATCCCTCGAGGTTCAATTCTTTGCTCAGGCACTTTCAAACATTTCCGTAGTTGTGACACATGGAAGACCGGAAAGATCGAGCTCATCTCTACAGGTAACTGAATCTTATAGGCCACTGGGCCTTTCCTCTCTAGCACTTGGTATGGTCCCACATATCTGGGTGCAAGCTTGCTTCGAACTCGGAAACGTTGAACTTTCTTCATTGGCGTAACCTTGAGGTACACATAGTCACCTATGTTGAATTCAAGTGGCCTTCTTCTCTTATCAGCATAACTCTTCTGTCGTGACTGAGCTGCTTGCATATGTTGTTGTATAATCTGCACCTTTTTCTCGGCATCATTCACAAAGTCGATACCATAGTATCTCCTTTCACCAGGTTCCACCCAGTTTAACGGAGTTCGACATCTCCGCCCATACAAAGCTTCGAACGGGGCCATCTTGATGCTCTCTTGATAACTATTATTGTATGAGAACTCAGCCAGAGGTAACCATGATTCCCACGATCCCCTGGATGATAGCACACAGGCTCTCAGCATATCTTCTAACACTTGATTTAGCCTCTCGGTTTGACCTGAAGTCTGGGGATGATACGCCGTGCTTCTTATCAGACTGGTCCCCAAGATCTTATGCATGCGCTCCCAGAAGTAAGCAGTGAACTGCGGTCCTCTATACGATATGATGGTTTTGGGAATACCATGCAATTTGACGATCTCAGCCATATATATATCAGCATACTCGGGAGGTCTGTATGTGTTCTTGACTGGAATGAAATGAGCCGACTTGGTTAATCGATCTATGATTACCCAAATCGAGTCATTCCCCTTCCTGGTTGTCGGTAAGCCGGTGATAAAGTCCATACTGACCTCTTCCCATTTCCACTCCGGAACTGATAACGGTTGTAACAGACCTGCAGGTTTCATATGGATGGCCTTAACTCTGCAACACGTGTCACAACGGGCCACATAAGCGGCTATTTCTTTCTTCATCTTGGTCCACCAAAAGTGGGGCCTTAGATCTTGATACATTTTGCTGCTGCCAGGATGAATAGAAAGCTTAGAGAGATGGGCTTCATCCATGATGTGATTCTTCAACTCCCGATCTTTCGGGACCACTAACCGCTGTTGAAACCACAGTACCCCCTTCTCATCAACCCGAAACTGGGTCTTTGGGTCATCTTTGATCTTCTCTTTGATGTGGAAAATACCCTTGTCTGTTTTCTGACCTTCAATGACTTGACTCTCGAGTGAACAACTGAGTTGTATATGACATAAGACCTCAGGATGCATAAGATTGAACCCATCTTCAAACAACGGTTGAACCATTTGATAGTGTGGTTTGCGACTCAAAGCATCTGCGACCACGTTAGCTTTGCCTGGATGATAGTGAACTTCCAGGTCATAATCCTTGATTAGCTCTAACCACCGTCGTTGCCTCATATTCAGCTCGGACTGCGTGAAGATGTACTTCAAGCTCTTATGATCGGTATAAACGTGACACTTATTTCCTAGCAGATAATGTCTCCAGATCTTCAAAGCATGTACCACTGCTGCTAACTCAAGGTCGTGCGTTGGATAGTTGACTTCATGCTTTCTCAACTGTCAGGAAGCATAAGCGATCACCCTGCCATCTTGCATCAACACACACCCCAGGCCACTCTTCGATGCGTCACAAAACACATCAAAAGGCTTCTCTATATTAGGTTGTGCCAGAACGGGAGCAGTGGTTAGCAACTTTCGCAAGGTGCGGAAGGCTAACTCACACCCTTCCGTCCAGACAAACTTATGGTCCTTTTGTAGCAAACTTGTCATTGGCTTAGCAATCTTGGAGAAGTCAGGTATGAAACGACGATAATACCCGGCCAGACCAAGAAAACTTCTAACTTCCGAGACAGAAGTTGGTGCCTTCCAGTCCATGACTTCCTGCACTTTTGATGGATCCACGGCAATCCCTTCTTCAGACGACATGTGCCCTAGGAACGGAACTTTCTTCAACCAGAACTCACACTTGCTGAACTTGGCATATAACTGATGCTCTCGTAATCGTGTCAGCACGATTCTCAGATGTTCGGCGTGATCTTGCTCATTTTCTGAATACACCAGGATATCATCGATAAACACTACAACAAACTTATCCAATTCAGGCATAAAGACTGAATTCATCAGATACATAAAGTATGCAGGAGCATTTGTCAACCCAAAGGACATGACAAGATACTCATACAACCCATATCTGGTGGAAAAAGCAGTCTTCGGGATATCTTGCGGACGAATCTTGATTTGGTGATACCCAGATCTCAAATCTATCTTAGAAAACACTCTTGCCTTGGATAACTGATCAAACAGGATATCAATCCTAGGCAAGGGATACTTATTTTTGATTGTCACTGCATTGAGTGGACGATAGTCCACGCACATGCGCAACGACTGATCCTTCTTTTTCACAAACAACGCTGGACAACCCCATTCCGACGAGCTGGGCCGGATGAACCCTTTTTCTAGTAACTCCTTCAGTTGTTTCTTCAACTCTGCGAGTTCGTTTGGTGGCATCCGGTACGGCCTTCTAGATATTGGTGTTGTACCTGGTATCAACTCGATTACAAACTCTACTTCCCTATCTGGGGGAAGCCCTGGTAACTCCTCGGGAAACACATCGGGGAACTCACCGACTACTGGGATCTGTGGTAAAGGGACCACGTGCGTAGCACAGGAGATGCTAGCAAAGTCAAGACGACGGGGCAGAGGTACTTGAAAAGAGTTACTGCCCTGTGGTTCTCTGAGAGATAACATCCTCTTTCCAGTATCTATGACCGCATCCCATTCTCTCATCCAGTTCATGCCCATGATAACATCCAAAACTAACCCAGGCATGACCACTAGATTTACCCGAAAGACTCGGCCACTTATCTCCAGGGTTGCCCCTCGGACCACTCTATTGGTCAACACATCTGCCCCTGCTGAGCTGATGCGGTAGCCATAGCCCAGATCTGTAACTGGTTGGTTATGCTTTTGTGCAAATGCTTGACTCATGAAAGAATGCGACGATCCAGAATCAAACAAAACAACTGCAAGATGTTGGTTGACAGAAAACATACCAGCTGTTACCGGTTCTCCTTCCGGGATTTCCTCAATCGAGGTATGATGCACACGAGCTGGATATGTTGGCTGCTGCCTCTTGGGGTAGGGACATTCCTTAGCAAAGTGCCCCATTTTGTGGCAGTTATAGCACGGACCCTTGGGCGCATTGTTGACGGCAGGTGCTGTAGCTTGAATTGCCTTTGGCTTGGCAGGAGCTGTCGCCACCTTGTACGGCTTCTGCTGTGTTGGATGCCCGGTGTTCCTTCTCTGCGGTGGTCGGAACCTAGCACCCGGGGCAGGAGGACGATACTGCTGTCGCCCTGCCACTGGTGCCCTGGACTGGGATGATCCTGCTTCAAAAGCCCTTTTACGTGACTTGGATGCACTGTAGTTGTTGTTATTGTTCTCTTGGGTCAGACAGTCACTGATATAGGCATTGAAAGTAGCCCTGGCCCCTGTACCCATGGTCTTCAGCATCTTTGGATTCAAACCTCTCTGGAAACTAGCAATCTTCTTAGTCTCCGTGTTCACAAACTCAGGGGCATAGCGAGCGAGATTGTTGAAATCGTGTAGATACTCCTTCACAGACTTCGTCCCTTGGGACAGCCTCATGAACTCCCCAACCTTCATTTCAACCACACCAGGAGGAATGTAATTTCCCCGGAAAAAGGTGGTGAAGCGGTTCCAGGTGATTGGTGTCCCTTCTGGGTAGGTGGTACGGTGATGGGACCACCAAATCCCAGCAGGTCCTTGCAACTGATGTGCCGCATATTCAGCCTTGAGTTCTTCTGTCATCCGAAGAAGACGAAACTTCTGCTCCATGGTATTGATCCATTCATCTGCCTCGAGGGGTTCCAAAGCCTCTTTGAAGATTGGTGGCTTGGTATCCATGAAGTCCTTGAACGAACTGTACTGGTTGACCTCCCGGCCACCCTGATTATCCCCACGACGGGTGTTGTCAGCTATGTTGCGCAAAGCTTCTTCCATGTTGCGCTGCATCTGTTCCATGTTGCCTTGGCTTCCCAGAAACTGCGCGAAAAACACATCCACAGTGTACGGGGGAGGCGGTGGTGGTGTTGGCGCTCGGTCCTCATTCCGTTGAGCCCCACCTCCGGAGGTACCTGCTCCAAGGCCCGAATTGCTGTTACCCCCGCCACGTGTTTTACCATCTGCATACGCCAATGATAAGCAATCGTTAGGAGTTGCCATCAACCGGTAGAAAATGTGTAAAATCGTGCCATACTTAATTTACTGAGGGAATAAATTCACACAATAAACAAAGGCACAACAACTCATCATCCACGCACAACATCACTAACAGATTACTTAACATTCACGCAACAAGGTTCGCGTACATCCAACTTGCCAGCATACATACACTGGACTTTCAGCATCAACTCATAAAGTCTTACACAGCCCAGATCCAAATGTACATGACATGCCACGCAACATACATCACAAAAGAGGAAAGACTAGCTCTAGAGCCCTAGCATCTAGTCGCTATGGTCACTGTCCATGCCGGAGCCATCCTCATCCTCATCTCCACTAGCAGCTGCTCCTATCTCGGGATCCGCGTCCATCTCATCCTCAGAGTCTAGTTCCGCTGCTCCAGGCAGGTGGTGAGGATGGAGCTGGTTATGCAGCTGGTGGATCTCCTCATGCAAGTTCTCATTGTACTCCTCGGCATTAGCTAGCTGCTGCTCTAGCTCCAGCTGTCGGGCTCTCAAAGTGTCCTCCTCGTGCCAGGCTTCATTCCTCTGTCCAAGCACATGGACTAACATGCGCTCGCAGTTCCTGTGAGCAGTAGTCACCCTGTCCTTCTGCTCCCGTACTGCAAGCAGGTCCTGACTCAGCTCACTGTTCTTCTGGACTGCCTGGTCTCTCTCTCTGGTCACACGAGCCAACTCTGCCTGTAGCCTCTCAACCTCAGAGTCAAACTCACGCTGCAACTGACGCTTCTCATCCTGGACGGTGAGAAGAGACCCGGACAAGCGACCCAAACAACGCTCCAGGCCTCCATAGGTCTTCATCAACGCGTACATGGCACTCATAGCTGCACTGTCACTGTGCTGGTCCTCATCCGCACTCCTCTCTAGAGCATTCACCTCGGACTGATCCCACACCGAAGTGTAAGGGTCACCCCGGGGAAACACCCCAGCGAAGGCGTGGGCCAGCTCCTGTGGAAACCTCTCCATGAGGTCCCTCAAAACTGCGAAAGCTGCCCTGCTGGCACCGTGGAAAGGCGTGACACCTCGGGACTCGTACACCCAGCCGCCCCAAGCAGGGTCTCCTCCACTGGTAGGGACAACTGCCTCGATCCCCACCAGGGTCTCGTCACCAAGCGGCTCCTTATCCCAATAGTAGCGAGGCTCCCTTCCTTCGGGATACTCCAAAGCAAAGTGGGCATCCCAAACTCCTCTAGGAACTTGCTCTTATGTCGGGAGCTCCTAGCTGCCAACGGACGGCGAGGGGCCCGCCCACCAGTGGACTTGCGAGCGGTGAGCCTAGTGTGTGCCATCTGCTGCAAATGGAATACCGTGGGTAAGAGCGAGGATTACCTTTAATTATTTTATTTAGAATTGGGACAGATTAAATTAAGGGGGAAAGTAAGCAATGATATGAAATGAACATGATGCATGCACGAACTTACGATCTCACAAACTTAGAAAACAAAGGTTAACACTAAGCGGTATATGCGGTGGCACACAACGTTCTCCCATAACGTAACTAGCGTTCTAAGCGAGAACGTGGTTAGGGTACCTGCAGAAAACTCATTTCAGCCCACACATAGTATGATCGTGCAGAATAGGAATTTAAAACTAGGCACTTCGCACACACAGACACCCGTCCATGCATGCGATGTGTCACTACCCACATCATCGCCCTTTTGACGGCATCGCCTCTCAGGACGGAATTCCCAGCATGCGGTACTGTTCCCAAGACACACCAACATGTGTGCATGACACAGCACCTGACAACACTTCCCTAGACCGGCAGTGTATCCGATCATGCTCTCACAACTCCCACTTACCATGGCGTAGAGGAAGAATTGATCCATACATTACCACTCAAATGAATGGCACTCATACTATTGCACGCCGTATGAGCGACGAAATAAAAATATGATGCATTAACCCCCAAGTCAGTACTTAGCTAGCCACCTTAGAGTCCTTAACTGGGCATAAAGGCTATGACCATGGCACACTAGATAATTTTCCCAAAACTTAGTTTAACACCTTGATCATTATTAATTAATTAATAAAATCTTTTACTAAACTGGTTTAGACTTTTGTTTAAAACATACTTATGAACAGTAACTCGCTAAACCTTGCTCCGATGCCAGCTGTAACAGAACCGACCAAATTATAAGAGATTAAGCCTAATAGTGACTATTTGCATAGTCGAACCATCACGCTTAAGCCCATATAATCCCGGTAGTCCATGAAATCCCGATGGATTTCAAACCACACATCGCATGTAGCCAAGATCGTAATAAGTTTAGCGGCCGCCATCCATAAGTACATCCAAATTACAACATTCATGAAACACATCGGAGTACTTAAGTTATTACAAACCAAGTTCTTCAAGTAGCGGAAGTTTCATAGTTCGAAATTACAACACACACGATAAATCTGATACAGTGCCATAGTTTGGTCATTCCCACAAAAGCAAAGGAAGAGACGGAGTGACCATCGCCCTTGGTCTAATCATCACCCATAGCTGGGTACAGACAGAGGATGCAATAACCATAGTACATTTGACCATCTGCAAAACAACATGGGAATAGAACCCTGAGTACGAGAAGGTACTCAGCTAGACTTACCCGTCATAAACTTAAAATAGAGACTCATCAAGGATCATGAAGGCTATTTGGTGGGGTAGCTGACAACCATTTTGCAAAGATCGCAAGGTTATATTACCCGAACCTACATAAATCTTTTCTTCTTTTAACCTGCTCAAGTTGAAAGTATCATTATCTATTATCTAGGTTTGCTCCTGTGCTATTACAAGCAAGTATGAGACTATGATAGTACCTCATCACAGCAGTCATAAACCCGTTTCATTATAACCCAAGTGTTCCATAGTCGTTACTACGAGGACGAAGCTCATGTCAAGTGCTCACTATCCAGGAGCGATGGCGATTCGAATCGATTTCTAACCAGCTGGCGAGGTATTCCCCACACAAACCACACTCACTGATCAAGTGAGCTACAGATCACCGTATTACACTATCCAGGACCAATTCGCGGGTTCGGCAGGCACCGCCAGTACCCGAGGACCGTTCCGGCGACCGAGGTATCCAAGGTATACCAAGGTTGCGCGCCACGCCCTCGTCGTTCTCCTCAACCACCACCAATACAGCGCATGGCGGCTCGATTCCCGGCCCGGATAGTGTTCAGGCTTCGCGGTCGGAACGACTTATCCTTCCAGCTAAGTGTGGGGCATGCGTTCAACATGACAAGAGGGCCGTCAACGATCGGTCCTTAATCGACACAGGCAGGGGCACTATGGGCAACCCACCATAAGACCCTGCCCGGTCTCCAATTACATTCCACACTTGGTTATTTCTTTCCCCAAGTAACCACTGCTTAATCAAGCAGGTATCCACCTATATCTCGCAGGTGACAGGACATCACCCGACTTCTACCGGACTAAGCAAGCTAAGCATAGACTCCGCGCCTATCTACATAGGACAAGGTAGATAAACGAGTAGGGATAACAAGGAGTACATATGCAGCAAAGGTATCAGGCAACTCCTACCACTTAAATGCAGTAGTAGAACAAGTATAGTGCATCACATAAGTTAGCGAGAATAGGGAGACTTAGAATGCTCCGGGGCTTGCCTTTCTCAAACGTGCTGGGTCGGTGATCCGGACACTCCTGCAGTTCCTCTCCGGGTTCCTGTGCTTCCGGAGGTTCCTGCTCCTGAAGCTCCTCGGGTTCCTCGGTTCCCACCTCGTTCTCCTGCGAGCCTGTATGATGCATATATGCTCATGAGTGGAGTGCGAGATGCCCGAGTGGATGCTTATATGAGAGAGTACCAAAGGAGTCATGTTATGATGCATAGGTAATGCACTTGGTCATGCTTATTACAAGGTAGTCAACATCATCCAAGAATAAACAATTGAATCAAACATCTATTACATTCTCTTCTATAATTATTTTTCAAATGCAACCAGCAACCTCCATGATGCTTCAAAGATACACCAAACCCAACTTATTCCATTCAACCTATATATACAACCATTCATAGTTTTCTTTATTCATTTCTAAGCCCATTAAAAATCACATGCAATTCTGTTCATCAATAAATTCCACAAAAATGACAGGAGACTACCAGCTAAGCATAAAGTCTACTGTAAATTTTTCATGATTTTTGGATACTTATTTTGAGCCACAAAAATCACAAGATTAATTGATAAGGCAAGTAAAATCACTCTACTGGGATACAAGTGTTAAACCACAGATTTCATATTTTTACAATTTGCATAATATCATAAGCAACATCCACAAATTTTTCCAGATTTATTGCATGACCCATTTAATTACTAAAAATCATAAAGTACTGCCATGCAAGCATTTAAATTACCATAAATTCATTTATACACTAAATAATATGTACCCACTTTTTCCCAGTGAGCAAACACACATGCAAAGCCAACAAATCAAGTTTCACATTTTTCTGAGCCATATTTCATTTACTATGCATTTTCCAAGTTTAACAAAATCATGGATAAAATATATTCACACAGAAACGTTGCTCCAACATGACATGCAATTACATCAAACTGTAGATCTGGAAATATAGAGCACACCAAAATTTATTTCATTCAATTTGGAGCTGTAGAACTCAAGATATAGATTTTACAACTTTAAATCAATTTCTGGAAAATACTTTTTCAAGAAAACCGACGAAAAACGCTACGCACACCCAGATCTACACCCACCGGGGTACCCCTGCGACTGACAGTGGGTCCCCGACCCCACCAGTCAGCGAGACCGAGAGGGAGCTCACCTCCGACGAGCGGATCTCGCCGGCGGTGAGGTCTCCGGCCACGGGGTGAGCACCAACGTGCTCCCCGCAGCAAGACGCACCCAACGGTACCCTTGGATCGACCAGAGGGCGGCCGTTACACCTCCGGCGAGCATGCATGGCGGCACGGCGGCGCTGCTCGCCGTGGCCAGGCTGCTCCGGCGCGGTAGAGCGTGCGCAAACGCCTCTCCGAGCTTCCTCACCTTCCTACCGACCTAGTGCAACAGAGAACGAGCGAAAAGACGCAGGGAAACGCTAGATCCGTCGCGGCGGAGTACTCCGGCGAGCTCGGGGTAACTCCAGCGAGCGATTCACGGTGCTCGACGGACTCTCACCTCGGTAGAACGTTCGCACGAGCTTACCCTAGCGACGGCGAGTGCCCTGGTGCTCTCGGCGTCGAGCTTGAGGCTCTGGTGTGGCCGGCGACGAGCGGCGGAGCTCTCTCCGGCAATGGCGCGCGGAGGAGCGGCTGCTGCTGCGCGGTGCGAGCGGAGGAGGAAGGAGAAGGAGGGCGCGGGGGACAGAACGGGCGAAATGGTCTGGGAGCCTGCGCCGGCGTCCCGACCAGGGGGGTTGGAGGCCGGCCGCGGCGCGTCCAACGCCGGCGTACGGCCGCCACGTGGCCGGCGCCGGGTGGAGCGAGGCGCGTCCGCGCGCGGGAGGGAGAGGGAGAGGGGAGGCAGGCCGGGTCGCTTGCTGGGCCGAAAGGGAAGCGGGGTTGGCCCAGCAGCGCCTGCCCCTTTCTCTTTTTTTTTTGAATTTCTTTTCTCCAAATTCTTTCTAAATTCATTTGGACCAATTTAAAATCATTTTCACCTCTTGCTCCCAAAAACAAAGTTGTTCCAAATTAAAAACTCTACAACATTGCTTTGACAAGCATGACCAAATTCCAAACAAAATCTGAATTACAAGTTAAAACTCAGCTCTAGGTTTTAAATAAATTCATTTTGGAAAAGTTTGTATAAATTCCATTTCTCAAATTTCTATAGCTCCAAAAATTGCACAAAAATGTTCTTAATTCTTCTTACACATAAAGCAACCTAATTTGAATATTTCACAATTTTAGAAACAAACATCACATTTTTAACATAATTAAAGCACATAAAATCATAATTTGAAAAGAGTGTCATGCTGATGATGCTTACGCTTGATGGAAATGCTTATGCACGACTTTGATGAGACTAAGTGCATGCTTAACACCTAGGGTGTTACACATGGTGGATGGAGAGTGTCGCTTTCAGTACCCTCGACAGTTCTGTGAGGCAACCCAACAAGGAAAGGACTCCTATCCAACCTATAGGAGAAGGGATGATGGACGTCGAGTCAGGATTAGGATAGCAGAGTTAGATAACAGGTGGGTAGTGCCATACAACCCTGGTCTACTAATGAGGTACAACTGCCATATAAATGTTGAAGCGTGCTCAAGCATTAAAGCAGTGAAATATATATTTAAGTATGTATATAAAGGTCACGATCAAGCATCATTCTCAGTAAATGCAGACCAAAATGATAGAGACGATGGTGTCATTAATGAGATACAACAGTACAGGAATGCTAGGTACATATCTCCACCAGAAGCCGTGTACAAGATATTTGGTTTCCCAATGTTTGGAGTTTATCCGGCTGTATTGCAACTCCAACTTCATTTGCCCGACATGCAGTCAGTGACATACAATGATGAGGAAAACCTAGAGGATGTTGTGAGGCGCCCAGGATCTAATAGGACTACACTAACAGAATATTTTAGTAGAAACCGTGAAGATAGGGTAGCAAGGAAAATATTATACAGAGAGTTTCCAGAACACTATCGTTGGATCACAGGGAGAAAAGTATGGCAAGGAAGAAAACAATCATCAGGACAGATAGGCCAGATTGTCTATGCTAACCCTGCTGAGGGGGAGAGATACTTCCTAAGAGTTTTACTGAATCATGTGAGAGGTGCAACATCATATGAGGATTTAAGAACAGTGGCCGGTGTCACCTACTCTACTTTTAGGGAAGCATGTGAGAAAAGAGGGCTAATCGAGACAGACCAATCAATCAATGACTGCTTGACTGAGGCCACCACATTTCAAATGCCATGTGCCTTGCGAAGGTTGTTTGCTACCATACTTGTATTCTGTGAGGACACTGACATACGTGGACTATGGGCCAAGCATAAGGATGCTCTAGGTGAAGACTTCAGCCGGGACAACGACAACACATTTATAGTGGAGCAAATGGTGCTCAGAGACATACGTGATATGCTTCACTCAATGGGGAAAGATATTAGAGATTATGGTCTGCCACCTATTTCTGATGAGGGTCCAAGCTCTGTTGACATGATGAGGGAGGTTACAGATGAACAGAATATCCCTATAGACCAAGATCACTTAGATATTTTTGATTCTCTTAATAAGGAGCAGAGAGAAGGGTTTGATGAAATCATTCAACATGTCTTTGCCAATAAGAGCCAGGTTTTTTTTGTGGATGGTCCAGGAGGCACGGGGAAGACGTTTCTATACAAGGCCCTCCTTGCTAGAGTTCGGTCTAGAGGATTAATTGCCATTGCAACAGCCACATCTGGTATAGCCGCATCAATATTGCCTGGAGGACGCACTGCACACTCCAGATTTAAAATACCAATTAAAATTGGAGACAACAGCATGTGCAGCTTTACAAAACAAAGTGGTACTGCAGAGTTGCTTCGTAGGGCATCTTTGATTATTTGGGATGAAGTTGCCATGACTAAGCGTCAGTGTGTAGAGACACTTGATAGGTCCCTCCAGGATATCATGGAATGTGCTTTGCCATTTGGAGGAAAGGTCATTGTATTTGGTGGAGACTTTAGACAAGTTCTACCTGTGGTGACACGTGGGACAAGAGCACAGGTAACTGATGCTACTTTGCAAAGATCCTATTTATGGGATAAAATAAGGAAGATAAGATTGTCACGGAACATGAGAGCACAGTCAGACCCTTGGTTTTCTGAGTACCTGCTACGAATTGGAAATGGAACCGAGGAAACCATTGGAGATGATTACGTCCGGCTCCCTGATGACATTGTGATTGGTTATACTGACACAGAGGTGGCAGTCAACCAACTTATTCAAGATGTTTTCCCATCACTTGAAGAACATGCAACATCAGCCGCCTATATGAGTTCCCGTGCCATTCTATCGACCAAAAATGACCATGTTGATCGGCTGAATGCAATGATGATTGAGAGGTTTCCAGGTGACGAAAAGGTTTACCACAGCTTTGACACTGTTGTTGATGATCCTCAGAATCACTTCCCTATTGATTTTTTGAATTCAATAACTCCAAATGGACTCCCCCCACAAGAGCTTAAGCTAAAAATCAATTGTCCTGTGATTCTTCTCCGCAATCTTGATCCAAACAATGGCTTGTGCAATGGAACAAGGCTCATGGTTAGAGCATTGCAAGACAATGCAATTGATGCTGAGATCGTTGCTGGACAACATGCACGGAAAAGGGTGTTCATACCAAGGCTTCCATTGTCTCCCTCAGATGATATTTCTCTTCCTTTCAAGTTCAAGAGAAAACAATTCCCAGTGCGCTTGAGTTTTGCCATGATGATAAATAAATCACAGGGACAAACCATTCCTAATGTTGGGATCTACCTTCCGGAACCCGTGTTCTCGCATGGACAACTCTATGTTGGTTTGTCAAGGGGGGTGTCAAGAGCAACAACAAGAATTTTGGCAAAACCAAAAGAGGATTTGGATCCTACAGGGAAGAGCACTAAGAATATAGTTTACAAAGACGTCCTAAGTTGGTGACTGACGGTGTGTGTACTCAACCCATTTTATCAATTCTCATGTAAAATTATATTGTTGGCAACTTCCCAAAAAATTATATTGTTGGCCGTGTGCTTGATATTTTAATTCTGTAGCATCAGAAAGTCCTATCTGTCTCTTATATGATGTTTGGGTTCCAAACTTTCAGGTTCATCTGACTGTTCTGGGAGCATTTGTCAATAAATGGAAGAAAAGGCAGGTTCTTGTAGCACATCTGACAACAGTCAGGAAGGCAGTACTGGAGCATGGCTGATGGCCGGCGAGGAGGTAGTGTGAACTTCAAAAGTTTGTATCAGTCTTGGACCTAAGCCCAGGGTAGTACAATCTGTTCTCTGAATCATCTTACTTTTTTTTGCAAAACTGAACCTTAAAGTGTATTCAATGGTACAACTTTATCAGACGACGCCATGTTCATATGCTGTTGATTCTGCTTGTTTTATGCCGGAATACATGTAAGCACCCGAGCTTCCTCCTAATGATGCTAAAAGAGCTTTATGTTCTTTGGATTTCTGAGTTTCCTTGTAATGCAGTGCTAGCTCTTCCAAGTAATATTCTAGACTTAACTGAAATAGAAAACAAGGATGCTGATTCTGCTTGGTTCACACCATTGAAGGAGTTCACTAAGGATTGAATTCTTGGCCGACATTGTGACAAGCCGAGCAAACGAACGTTTCAACAGCCTCCCTGAAGATCTCCAATACATGATTAAGGAGTTAGGCAAAATGTAACTTACATGGTTCATAACAGAAATAACTTTACCTTATTATTATGCAGTAAAAGTTAAACTATGAAAGGATATTGGTTGTTTTTATAAACATCTCCAAGATTAAGCCGTAGCGTTAGCACGGGCAGTGATGGTGCTCTTTACTCATTCCTTGCGAGCCCCACCTCCAGAGGAACCTTCTCCAGCACCGGGGTTGCGGTTACCCCCACCACGCATTTGCACCATTTGCATGCGTCAACGATAAGAAGTCGTTAGGAGTTGCCATCAATCGGTAGACATTTGTAAAATTGTGCCACACTGAATTTACTGATGGGGATAAATTCACACAATAAACAGAGGCACAATAACTCATCATCCACACACAACCTCGCTAACTGATTACTTAACATTTAGCCAACAGGGTTCGCATACATCCAAAATTGTCAGCATACATACACTGGACTTTCAGCATCAACACAACTCAAGCACATAAAGTCTTACACATACAAGATCCAACAGGTTACAAACACATGTTATGCAACAACAACAAAAGAAGAAGGACTAGCTCTAGAGCCCTAGCATCTACTCGCTATGATCACTGTCCATACCAAAACCTTCCTCTTCCTCGTCTCCACTAGCGGCTGCCTCTATCTCTGGGTCCTCGTCCATCTCATCCTCAGAGTCTAACTCAGCTGCTCCAGGTAGGTGGTGAGGAAGGAGCTGGTTATGCAGCTGGTGGATCTCCTCATGTAGGTTCTCATTGTACTCCTCAGCATTAGCTAGCTGCTGCTCAAGCTACAGCTGTCAGGCTCTCACGGTATCCTCCTCGTGCCAGGCTTCATTCCTCTGACCAAGCACATGAACTAGAATGCGCTCGCAGTTCCTGTGAGCTGTGGTCACCCTATCCCTCTGCTCTCTCACTGCTAGTAGATCCTGACTTAGCACACTGTTCTGCTGGACTGCCTGGTCCCTCTCTAGAGTCATACGAGCCAACTCTGTCTATAGCCTCTCAACCTTACTATCAAACTCATGCTGCAGTTGGCTCATCCTGAACTGTCAGTAGAGATCCAGACAAGTGTCCCAAACAGTGCTATAGACCCCCATAGGTCTTCATCATGGCAAACATAGCGCTCATAGCTATACTGTGACTGTGCTGATCCTCATCCGCACTTCTCTACAGAGCATTCACCTTGGGCTGATCCCACACCGAAGTGTAGGGGTCACCCTGGGGAAACACCCTAGCGAAGGCATGGGCCAGCTCCTACGGAAACCTCTCCATGATGTCCTTCAAAACAGCAAAAGCAGCCCTGCTGGCACCATGGAAAGACGTGCTGCCTCGGGACTCGAATACCTAGCCACCATAGGTGGGGTCTGTTGACACTTGCTAACACCACTTGAATACTAGGTTGTCATCCCCAGCATGGCACTAGAGTGTATTATGGTATTTATACGCACATAGATAATCCGCAAGCGCACGGATACCGTTGAAGCTTTTACCCGGTTAAAGGTTTTATCGTATCCATAGGGAAACGGGAGAACTGATCTATGCTCTAACTTAACCAGGATAGATAGATAAGTGTAAATAGGAAAGATGGTAGAATTGAATAAGAACAATATTAAAGATAAGATAACAGTGAGTGATAATATGGGAATAGAGAGTAGAGCAATTCTAGTATATGGGCGATGGTAGCAGAATAGAGAGGATAACGATGGTTTCTCTACTTCAAAGGGGTATGTCTATGTCTGGGACGAACCACGTGATAAGAGTACACCACAAAGGATGCTTATCCTTAGGCCGATAAATCCTACCCATCCTGCTAACGAGAGGTGGACTACAGAGGACCAACGTAACTGTCACCTACGCGGCCAACCACACGATCCAGCTAGACAGGGGATATCCACAAGTAATCTAGGTCTAAGCACCACGCTTACACCTATACTACAACTCTCACCTATAGCGTCCTATAGATTAGAATACTCAAAAGAGTTGTGAACCAGAACATACATAATTAGTAATTC
Organism: Sorghum bicolor; assembly: GCF_000003195.3. Classification (NCBI taxonomy): domain Eukaryota; kingdom Viridiplantae; phylum Streptophyta; class Magnoliopsida; order Poales; family Poaceae; genus Sorghum; species Sorghum bicolor. The sequence continues at coordinate 24,271,053 of NC_012874.2, forward strand.
CATAATGAATTAGAAGTAGATTACCAGAGTCATCCCATGAGCAAGCTTGAGTAGAGCTTGATCATGACGAAGTACAACCGGAGGAAGAACCGACAGGCCGGCCTCTCCTCTAATCCTCCTTCGCTCTCCATCCTGCTACTATCTAGATCTACTCTAGTTTAGAGAAGAGAGGAGAGCTCTCATCTCTAAACCCTAGCTTTAGCTCTGTCTATGAATAATGAATAATGATAAAGGGGTGCCTCCTCTAGGGGCTAGGGGGTCTGGTTATATAGTCCCCACAAGTGAACCTGGGTCGTCGGATCAAACCGACATTGATTGAACGGTTATTCTTGATCCTTTAGGTCGGTGGAGCATAATCCGCGAGGTTGAACGTGATTGGCCACTGTAGCAGGGCGAGCGCCCTAAGGACTTGGGCGAGCGCCCAGGTCCTGGCTCGATTCGGCCTCCGCTTCCTTCCCGTGGCTTGTAGAGTCTTCTAGATGTAAGATAATTGCGCGGCATGTTAATATCTCTATGTAATCCCGACGTGTGGGCCTTTCTTCCGTATTTCCTGATAACCCCCTGCAGAAATAGACAAACACCAAATCTCGTGGACCCTAAGTTTAGATGTTGGTTGTATTTGGATCCTTTTCTTTATTTATTTGATAATTAAATTTGATACTTAAGGACCGTCAACAAACTCCCCCAAGCTTACCTCTTGCTCGTCCCTGAGCAAGGATAGACTCAGCAATGGATCAGAAGTTGTTGCAATATCTTAAAAATTTGACGGTACACATGCTTTTAAATAAGATCTCATCTCTGAGTTAGAGTAAACTGTCAAGAACTAAAACTTACTTACTTTACCTTTCACCATGGGACTTGTAACCATCACTTCTGTCTTGAGTAGTTAAAAGATAGAACAGTCTAGCCAAGTGCCATGTCTCTTATTCTTGATCAGCTATAGCTCTAGAGTTTTTTGCAGATTTTCAAATAAAACTCAGAGATTCCTTGTATGACTCTCCAAATCTCTGTTTTGTGGTATTTCTGGATCCTTACCAAGGCAGTGATGGTATATGCCTTCTCTCAAGATATATGGTATTTGTGGTATAAGGCATAGTGACATTGCCTTCTCTCTCACCCTACTCTAATAAGGCTTTAATATCTGGAGCTCATAGGTGGGAGACAGCTAATACATACTTACAAGACATTTATTGCATATTCAAACCATGGATCCAGAGAAACAAGTCAATAAGTCAAATCAAGATGTGCATGTGTGGCGAATGAATGGTGTATGGTGATGATGGTGATAACAATGGTGGAAGTCTAATTCTACTTTTGCTCTTTTGAGGGGATACATACCTTCCTTGCTTTTTGAAACTTTATGAGGAGAATGAGATGCTCTATCTTTCATTTTTTTTTATTTCCTCTCAGGTGGGTATCCTGTACCCCTAATTCTACTGTCGGACACTTGTTCATTTTTACCTCTCGTCTCACTCTTTTTCTTTTCTTTCGAGGTTTCGGGCACTTGCCCCTTTTTATTTCCTCGTATATTTTTTCTCTCCTCTTTTTTTTAGAGCACTCATCTCATGAGATAATATAGCAAGTGGTAGTAACAAGATAACTTGAGCATTTATTTCACAAGGGAAAATAGAAATATTTTTGGCTATTCTCTCCCGAATTAGGAGTAGAATATTTTTGGGTGGTTCTTGAGATGGACATGGATGGATATATGTGGATGGTACTTCCGGAGTATAAATAGCATATATGAGTGAATGTGCAAGTGAAATCTTGATTTAACCACATGACAAGCCCCTAAGGGTCTACACAGCTTGACCACACTCAATGCTCATAAGCAGTAAATAGTAAATGTGTGGCTCAAAGTCTAGCAAGCATGTATATATGGCTGTGGTAGGAATTTAAACTTTCATCATATAGGAACTCATCATGCAATATTTTAAAGATTTTTCAAAGATAAAATTGTCCAGAATTCTAGCATCTCTAGAAAGAGATAAACAGCAGCTCAACCTTCCCATATCATATCCGTTAACAACTTAGATTTCAGATCAAGTTTTTATCCCACAAGTTTAGATCTAGAGCAAGCTTTAAATTATAACAGTTATGTCTAAACTTGAGAGAGAACTTCAAATTTGCAAATTAGGCAGAGCAACTATTCATCATATCCATGCTAGAGTTTTATTATTAAGATTCAGATTAGCATAGCCACTTTATTTATTTATTAAACACATTAAGCAAAAGATATATATAAGCACAAAAGCTTTATTTAGTTTTTCATTGTTTATGTATTTTAATATTCTAATATAATATAAGTATAAAGATAGGTAGAAATACTTAGCGAGATAAATGGGGGTGCTCTCCCCCAAGCTAAATTTTGATGTAATTTCTCTTGATGTAGCTAGCAGGTGGCAGAGGTGTATTTGAAAGTCAGCAGTATTCTGACAGCGATTAGAATGTCCTCCGTCTGCTACTCTTCTTGATTCATAAATTCTGTGGAGCTCAAATGGACAACAAAGCTTGTGGAACTAATTAAGTGTTAGCATAAATATCTAGCCTTCATCGTGTTGAGCTTCCTCAACAAATATTACTCCCTGTTTTTATATTTTTATTTTATAAAGTAGAAAAGAAATATTTATTTTATTTTTATGCCACCACAGTGAAGGTACTTATGGGTTTTATGCCACTCGTATACTCACATGGAGCTTAGTATTTTTTAACATTTTTATTTTCTTTTCAAGATAGCATGATTAACTAATAATCTATTTAAGAAAAGTAAATAATTAAAGGGAAAAGGGAATGCAGAAAGGATAAATATGGATAACTACTGATCTTACCTTCCAGCGAGAGTTCAATGTTTTAAGTCTTCTTAACAAGATTCTCACCGTGTTCATTCTTCAGGTGCGTCATTTGATTCAGGTGCGGACCTTAACGTCTGCACCTCTTGATACGGTGTCACCCATGTTCTTCGTTTGCCCAGCAGTTCGAAGTGCGGCATTGGCAGTAACCTGCTCGGTGTGTTTGAGCTCGTAGATCCAGGTCCTTCATTTGGTAGAGTCTGAGAGTTATAAAACTCCTCCGTGTTTTGCTCAAAGTGTACCTGCTCATAGAGACAAGGCAGAGATCAAGTGCATGGGTCCTGTTGGTGGAAAACACCAACAGAACCTAAAGTGTATTTGTTCTTCTCTAACCCTAAGCATAGTGAGCAAGACAAAGTTGATGGATGCAAAGTTCATGAGTGTAGCACTTATAACATTTGTCAGATTAGATCGCTCAACCTTATGGAAAGATAATCTATCTATGTATATGTCTTTTTCTTTATATCTCTCAATGATTGAATGTGTAACATTTTAGCTCATATGATTAGGAGTGTGGGATCATGGAGGTAGTACTAAGAACAAGGATTAAAGGACTAAACATGTTGAATGAGTTGGGTTGGTTAATCTAGAGTTGTAAATCATACATGTTTGTCTCTTTTATTTATATGAACGCCAGAACCAAGGAGAAGCTTATAAAAGTGATAGTCAAGTACCTTAAGATGTTACCATGCTTGAAAAGTGATGGTACAGTATCACCTTGTGGAAGCTTTCCTTTCTTAGCGGCTGTGCATCGTGTTTGTGGTACCCTCCATGGATCATCTCTCTATGATGAATGAGCTATGTCCTTCTTGTGCAAATTGTTAAACTTCATGTGTCACTCTCTTCGTCTCTGATGTGAGTTTATCTCAGGACTTCCCAAATCGATATTGAAAGTTTTTCTGCAGGGGTTAGTCCGACAAAAATATACCAATGTCTACACAAGCAGTTTTTAGTTCAATAACCGAACTAGACTCCATGTCTAATCAGATTAAGGAAGGCTGTTTAACCTAAGTACCATGCTTAATTTAAAAGCCAATAGAAGTATGTGCAGTACTTCCAAACTAACACTTACTAGTAAATAGACAAAGGTAGCATGACAGTATTTATAGAGATCTAGTCAAGTGGAGATGAAGTAGTGTGATTAGTATTTAACAAATTGAGCATGTCTTAAAGGTAGGGACAACCAACATAGCAACATGGCAAAGAATGTTTTTATGTAAAGTACTCCCCCAAGCTTGAATTTTGTAGAATTCAAGTTTGGATGAATTTAATTCAGTGTTGCATGATGATTGGTTGGACATACCTTGTACTTGCTTGTCATTCATCTGATCTTCTTGTTCCAATCCTAGAAAGGTTAGTGACAAGAATACCCGAAGGAATATTTTTAAAATTATCCTTATATGCTTAATACACAAGGTAATGTTGTAAATAATTAAAAGCTCATGTTACGATCTGATCAGTGCTTATTTCAGGACACCAAGCTTATCCTTGGGAAACCATCAATTTATGTCGGCGAAGTGGTTTCCCTTCCAACACTGACATAAATCAAGATCAACTCAACGAGATCTGCAATGTTTATTATAGACATATGCATTGACAACCGCCCTTTTAAAGTTTTTATAAATAGAAAGGAAGAGGGGGTTGGAGATCTCAAATGTGGTGATGTTGGAGAGACCAATAGATTGGGAAGATGTTGCATATGAGCATGGAGTAAACAAAGTGGCTATGAAATAAATTCCATGCTCATTGATGTTATCTTCGTCTCCAATCTGAATGTTCAGAGTTTCTCTTAGATTGGTCTCACTTATGTCCTCTTCTGTAGTTGGATGAATCTCATCTTCAAAGAGAGTCAAGAACTCACCATTGGAAATTGAACCAAAGTCAGAATTCATTAAGGCTTCTTCCTTATCCATCCATTCTACACATTCTAGCCATTTAGAACTTGTGATCAGGAAAGGGGAGGTGTTAGAATTTTCAATATGGCTTAGCTCTCCTTCACTTGATATGTCATCCTCGACTTCTTCATAATAGGAACCAGGACATTCTCTAAGAGAACCATTATTGCGAGGATTTGAATTATCCCTGCTTGAAGGTCTCTTATGGAACCAGAAGTCTAAACCATCAGCATCTGAAAGATTTAAGGTCGGAATTCCTTCCTCCCTTAGAGAATTTTGGGGTATTGATGGTTTAGGATCGATAGCTAAAGTTTGGAATTGAAGTGGTTGTGATCTAGCTATCGAAACTTCTTCTTCTTGTCTAGGAACTAGTTCTTTCTCTTTCTCAGGGATATAAAAGCTAGGAGACTTTCCACTTAATAAATCAATCAAATTCCAAGCTTCACTAGCAGGTAGGTGATAGAAGGATCCTCTAGAGGCTGTATTCAAGGTTTGCTTATTTTCCCCACTAAGGCCCTCAAAAAAGTGAATTAGAAGAACTTCTTCTAGAATATAAAGCTTTGGGCCAGTGAGAGTAAGGTTAATAAAGCGGTCCCATGATTTCCTAAGAGATTCTTCTTCCAGTTGTCTAAAAGAAATAATCTCACGTCGAAGTTCTGCCACTTTGGAGATTGGAAAATATTTAGAAAGAAAACTACTATATAACTCCTTCCAATCTCCATGAACACTCCCTATTTTGAGTTTGTACCAATGTCTAGCTTTTCCCGTTAAAGAGAACGGAAAGAGCTTCCATTTAAGGGTCTCATCGAACATTCCTTCTATGCGAAGGAGGTCACAGACTCGATAAAACTCTCTTAGGTGGGTGTATGGGTTTTCCTCACTTTCTCCTGAGAAAGGTTGTTTTTGAACAAATTCTATGTATTCGGGGTCTATCTCAAAACTAGATGCTATGATAGGCTTTGAAGATTTTGGTGGTTCGAGATGTGTGCCCGTAGGTCTATGAAATTCATAGATAGACATGTTTGAATTCATGATAGACCAGAGATCAAGGATTAGATAAGAAGAAAGAATAGCAGAGATGAGGCAAAGGATAAAAGGAAAATATATATATTTATTTATATTTTTTTTATTTTTTTTTAGAAAATGATTAAGCTAGTTCGTAGTCAACTCAGCAACCGTTTCCCCGGCAACGGCGCCAAAAATGCTTGTTGACACTTGCTAACACCACTTGAATACTAGGTTGTCATCCCCAGCATGGCACTAGAGTGTACTATGGTATTTATACGCACACAGATAATCCGCAAGCGCACGGATACCGTTGAAGCTTTTACCCGGTTAAAGGTTTTATCGTATCCATAGGGAAACGGGAGAACTGATCTACGCTCTAACTTAACCAGGATAGATAGATAAGTGTAAATAGGAAAGATGGTAGAATTGAATAAGAACAATATTAAAGATAAGATAACAGTGAGTGATAATATGGGAATAGAGAGTAGAGCAATTCTAGTATATGGGCGATGGTAGCAGAATAGAGAGGATAACTATGGTTTCTCTACTTCAAAGGGGTATGTCTATGTCTGGGACGAACCACGTGATAAGAGTACACCACAAAGGATGCTTATCCTTAGGCCGATAAACCCTACCCATCCTGCTAACGAGAGGTGGACTACAGAGGACCAACGTAACTGTCACCTACGCGGCCTACCACACGATCCAGCTAGACAGGGGATATCTACAAGTAATCTAGGTCTAAGCACCACGCTTACACCTATACTACAACTCTCACCTATAGCGTCCTATAGATTAGAATACTCAAAAGAGTTGTGAACCAGAACATACGTAATTAGTAATTGCATAATGAATTAGAAGTAGATTACGAGAGTCATCCCATGAGCAAGCTTGAGTAGAGCTTGATCATGACGAAGTACAACCGGAGGAAGAACCGACAGGCCGGCCTCTCCTCTAATCCTCCTTCGCTCTCCATCTTGCTACTATCTAGCTCTACTCTAGTTTAGAGAAGAGAGGAGAGCTCTCATCTCTAAACCCTAGCTTTTGCTCTGTCTATGAATAATGAATAATGATCAAGGGGTGCCTCCTCCAGGGGCTAGGGGGTCTGGTTATATAGTCCCCTCAAGTGAACCTGGGCCGTCGGATCAAACCGACATTGATTGAACGGTTATTCTTGATCCTTTAGGTCGGTGGAGCATAATCCGCGAGGTTGAATGTGATTGGCCACTGTAGCAGGGCGGGCGCCCAGGTCCTGGCTCCGTTCGGCCTCCGCTTCCTTCCCGTGGCTTCTGGAGTCTTCTAGATGTAAGATAATTGCGTGGCACGTTAATATCTCTATGTAATCCCGACGTGTGGGCCTTTCTTCCGTATTTTCTGATAACCTCCTGCAGAAATAGACAAACACCAAATCTTGTGGAATTCTGTCAGATAAAACCTTAAGTTTAGATGTTGGTTGTATTTGGATCCTTTTCTTTATTTATTTGATAATTAAATTTGATACTTAAGGACCGTCAACAGGGTCACCTCCACTGTTAGGGATCACTGCCTCAATCCCCACCAGGGTCCCGTCACCGAGCTGCTCTCTATTCCAATAGTAGCAAGGTTCCATTCCTTCAGGATACCCCATCGCAGTGAGCACCCTCCACAGTAAGGTAGGCATCCCAAACTCTCATAGGATCTTGCTCTTGTGACGCGAGCTCCTAGGTGCTAATTGGTGGCGAGGGGCCCGCCCACTAGTGGACTTGCGAGCGGTGAGCCTAGTGCGTGCCATCTTTTATCATTTTAATTGATATTGGGACAGATTTAATTAAGGGGAGGAATTAAGTAATGATATGAAATGAACATGATGCATGCACAAAACTTACGATCTCACAAACATAGAAACAAAAGCCAATACTAATCGGTATATGCAGTGGCACATAACGTTCTCTCATAACGCAACTAGCGTTCTATGCGAGAACGTGGTTAGCGTACCTTCAGAAAACTCACTTCAGCCCAACCACAGTATGAACATGCAGAGCAAGAATTTAAACCTATGGACCCCACACAAATAGGTACCACACCTATGTATATGACGTGCCACTACCCACATGATCGCCCTAGTGACGGCATCACGACGGAATCTCCCAACATGTGGTACTGTTCCCAGGCACACTGGATATGCGTGCATGACACAGCACCCTAAAGTACTTCCCTAGATCAGCAGTGTATCCGATCATGCTCTCATAGCTCCCACTTACCAGGACGTAGAGGAAAAATGATCCATACATTACCACTCAAATGAATGGCACTCATACTTTTACACGCCGTATGAGCGACGAAATATAAATATGATGCACAACCCCCAAGTCAGTACTTAACTAGCCACCTTAGAGTCCTTAACTGGTGGCACACTGTTTAGTTTTCCAAAAACTTGTTTTAACACATTGATTACCCTTGCTAGGTAATTAACTTTTATTAACCGGTTTAAGTTTGCTTTAGAACGTACTTATGAACAGTAATCCGTTGAACCTTGCTTCGATGCCAGCTGTAACAGAACCGCCCAAATTATAAGAGATTAAACCTAATAGTGACCATTTGCACAGTCGAACCATCAAGCTTAAGCCCATATAATGCCGGTAGTCCGTGGAATCTCGAAGGATTTCAAACCACAGAGCATACATATAGCCAAGATCGTAATAAGTCCAGCGATCACCGTCCACAATTACATCCAGTTCGCAACACTCAGAGATTACATCGGAGTTCAAATATAGTTATTACAAACCAAGTTCAAGAGTAGCGGAAGCATCATAGTTTTAAAATAACACACACTTAGTCTGATACAGTGCCATAGTTTGATCATTCCCACAACAGCAAAAGAAGAGGTAGAGTGACCATCGCCCTTGGTCTAGTCATCACCATTGCTGGGTACAAGCAGTGAATGCAATACCCATAGTACATCTGACCATCTGCAAAACAACATGGGAATGGAACCCTGAGTACGAGAATGTACTCAACTAGACTTACCCGTCATAAACCAAAAATAAAAGTCTCCTCAAGGATTATGAAGGTTGTATAGTGGGGTAGCTGAAACCTTTTTGCGTAAAAGCGTTACCCATCTAGAAGTATATCCTAACATACCCCTTTTTCTTTATTTAGCCTGGGTTAGGTATTATTACCTATCATCTAGATTTGCACCTACACTATTACAAACAATTGTTGTGATATGATAATACCTTATCATAGCATTCACAGTTCATCCATTACTATAACCACAGTGTTTCAAAGTCCTTACTACGAGGACGAAGCTCAAGTCAAGTGCTCACTATCCAAGAGCGATGGTGATTTGAATCGATTTCTGACCAGCTGGTGAGTTATTCCCCACACAAACCACACTCACTGATTAAGTGAGCTACATATCACCATATTACAGTACCCAGGACCAATTCGCTGGTTCGGCAGGCACCGCAAGTACCCGAGGACCGTTCCGGCGACCGAGGTATCCAAGGTATACCAAGGTTGCATGTCGTGCCCTCATCGTTCTCCTCAACCATCACTAATACAGCGCATGGTGGCTTGACTCCCAGCCCGGATAGTGTTCAGGCTTCGCAGTCGGAACGACTTATCCTTCCAGCTAAGTGTGGGGCATGCGTTCAACATGACAAAAGGGCTAAAACTATCGGTCCTTAATCGACATAGGCAGGGGCACCACGGTAAACACCACCATAAGACCCTGCCTGGTCTGAAGTACATTTCGACACATGGTTAATTTTTCTCCAAAGCATTGACCACTAACATTTAGGTATCCACCTATATCTCATAGGTGATAGGAAATCACCCGACTTCTAACGTATTAAGCAAGCTATGCATAAATTCTGAGCCTATCTACATAGGACAAGGTACATAAACAGGTGGTGATATCAAGGAGTAAGTATGCATCAACTGTGTCAAGCATCTCCTATCACTTAAATGCAGCATAGTAAAACAATCATGATATAACAAATTAAGTTAGCGAGAATAGGGAGACATAGAATGCTCCGGGGCTTGCCTCTCTCGAAGGTGCTAGGCCTGTGGTCTGGGCACTCCTGCAGATCTACTTCCGGCTCTGGTCCTTCCAGAAGTTCCTACTCCTGTGTCTCCTCCTGCTCCTCGGATCCCACCTCGTTCTCCTACGAGCCTGTATGATGCATGTGTGCTCATGAGTGGAGTACCAGATACCCGATGTGCAATTCTTATGCAAGTCAATACAAGATGATCTTGTCATGGTGCATAGATCAGTATGTACAAACCCCATCTCCAGTGGAGATGAGTTTCAACGGATAAAACAGGAAACTGATTTTTTTACAAGGTAGTCAACATCATCCAAGGACATGTAACCAAATTAAAGCATCTATTGCATTCTTTTCTACAAGTTATTATTAACCAGCAAGCTATCATGGTGCTTCAAAGATACACCAAACACCCTTTTATTCTAATCATCTCATGCATAACAAGGTTTTATTTATTTACTTATTATTAGTCCTACCATTAGTAGCATATATTTCTGATCTTCAATAAGTTCTACAAAAATTACAGCTGGTCACTGGTTATTTATAAAGTGTACCACAATATTTTCATAATTTTTGGACAGGTAGCATGGCCCACACAAAAATCACAATTTTACTCAATATAGTTAAGTGTAAATACCCTACTGGTGATAAAGTGTCAAATAGCAGATTTCATATTTTTATAAATTACTTGCTAACATAAGATATGTCCACAAAAATTTCCAAAATAATTGCAGGATCCAATTATTTATTAAAAAGCATCAACCATTGCCATGCAAGCATTTAAATCATCATAAATTAATTTATACAACAAGTATCATGTTACATATTTTTCCCAGAGATTAAACATCCATGCAATGCTATCAAAACAAGAATTACGTTTCTCTGAGTTATATTCTATTTATTATGCATTTTCTAATATCAGCCAAAACATGGAATAATTGTATTTACATAGAAAAGTTTTACAAACATGACATGCAATTACACCAAGTTGTAGATCTGGATTTATAGAGCACATCAAATTTTATTTCATCATTTTTGAAGCCATAAATCTCAAGATATGAATTTAATACGGTTAAAAACATTTTTGAGAAATCATTTTCTAAAATTCCATTTCAAATCCACCCTGGACCCGGCTAGGTGCACCCGGTGTATGTCGACGAAAGCTAGTCGGCAGTCTACCTTGGGGTATACCCACGGTAGTAGTTTATCGGTAGACGGTGCGCAAACTACGAACTCGGTGGTGACGCAAGACACGGACAAGCTTTTTATCCAGGTTCGGCCGCCGAGTTGGCGTAATACCTACGTCCTGCGTCTGGTTGTATTGATTTGTGTTGAGAGAATATGATGTGTCCTAGGGGGGTCCCTTGCCCCTCCTTATATAGTCTGGAGGGCAGGGTTACAGATCTGGAAACTAATCCTAGTCGGTTACAATTGGCATGGATAATTCGATATCAATTCCTATTCTAACCGACCAGAATCCTGCTTGATCTCCACATCTTGTTTCCTTGCGCGGAACTCCAGGTTGTCGGATCAAGCTTTGGACTCGTCTCGTAATGGGCCAAGCCTCCTGGCCCAAGTCCAGCCGTAAGGGTATAGGGGTTTATACCCCCACAGCTAGTCCCCGAGCACCATGTATTATGGTGTAACACGCCGTCTTGAGCTTCTTCGATCAGTGAGGCTTGACGTCTTCAGGAAAATTGCCCGAACAGTTGCAACGGTATTTTGACCAACTCAAAAGACAGTTGATCAACATTGACATCGAAGAAGCAGGTTCAAAGAAGCAGGTTGTTCGAAGAATGCATGGTGCTCTAAATTAAAAAAGATTTCTTTCCTGGTGAAGTGTGCCCACTTTACTTTTTTGAAAGGTATAAACATCAAAAAAGCAAGCAAATTCACCGCAAGGTGAAGTGTGCCCACTTAGTCCCCGAGCCTGGTAGTAGGTGACGCAGGCACGTGGTGCTAGGGTTAAAACAAAAGTCCTCAAAGAAATTCTGTAACTGAGATGCATCGCCAGATGCATCGTACCGATGTAGTCCCCGAGCTTGCTGGAAGGCGAAGTATGAGCCTTGTAGCAAGGTCTAAAAAGTGGAATTTACCAGTCTGACTGCAATTGAATAAATTAGTCGACCAGTCACCAAGCACCAAGTGCTTTTTAGAATTCTGTGTCGCTGTACTGTACGACCAGTCCCCGAGCATCGAGTGCTCGGTGGTCGGTGCAGTTCTTTAAAGCGTCTAGCTGATAGACTGGGCGACCAGTCCCCGGGCGTCGAGTGCTCGGTGGTCGGTGCAGTCCTTTAAAGCTTCCAACTGATAGACTGGACGACCAGTCCCCGAGCGTCGAGTGCTCGGTGGTCGGCGCAGTCCTTGAAGTTCCGAGCTGATAGACTGGGCGACCAGTCCGTCGAATGCCCGATGGTCGGTGCAGTCCCCGGATTGTTGACTTTCTGGCGTATGTGTCTTCTTGTTTTTTGAAAAGATCTTCCCAGTTAAAGTTGACGTGACGAGGCCTCCTGACGGGGTGTCAGACGGATGCATGAAAAGTTGCGCCTGGCAACTGTGCAGCCGCCTTTGCATGGTTTGAGAAAAGGAAACCATCAATTGGTACGAAAAATCCGCCGCATTAATTGTCTATAATCATTGTAAACCGAAACGCCGCGTCCGCCGCATGGCCCGCCCACTTCCCGAGAATTCGGGAAGTGGGAGAGGTGGAGTTGCGGGTTATAAGAGCCTGATAGTTCCGCCTGTACTGCTTACCCTGCCATTGCTTTCAAACCTTCCGCTCTCATCTCCCCCAATCGCCTGCGTCTTCCTAACTCAAGCCCACATTCGCACCTCTAATGGCGAAGAGCGACTCCAGGAAGAGGGCCGAACTGATGGCCAAGGAGTGGAAGAAGTCTCGTAGCACCACGAAATCTCTTGGTGACCTCGTCGATATGGGGCTCCTGCACGGCCCGGAGCTCGGCGGCTGGAGGGCACCGGAGGGGGAGAGCTACCCCGACCCTCGCGCCGGTGAGATCGTTGTATTTGAAGATTTCATTAAGAGGGGCTTTGGTGTTCCTGTTCATCCTTTTCTTCAAGGTCTTCTTTTGCACTATGAGATCGGGATTTGCAATCTGCACCCGAACTCAATTCTCCTCATTTCCACTTTTATCCACCTGTGCGAAGCCTATGTTGGCATAGAGCCGCACTTCGATCTTTTTCGGTTTCTTTTCTGCTTGAGGAAGAAGGGAGCAGTTGGAGGCTCCAAGGTTGCAGGTGGAGTATACCTCAACCTTCGTGATGGAATGAAGAATCGCTACCTGCACTGTCCATGGAACACTTCCTTGACCGAATGGTACAGGAAGTGGTTCTACATCAGGGAGGAACCGGGCAGCTCCACATTCTGCGACGTGGGATACATTCCTGAGAAGAGGATGAGCTAGACCGACCGCCCGGAGTTCGACGGTCCAGTGGCGGATCTCATGAAGCTGATCGACTGGTCGCGCCTGGACGGGCTTGGCGTGGTCGGCAACTTCATTTGTCGTCGGGTGATGCCCTGCCAGAAGAGGGTGCACTCGGCGTACGAGTATGCCGGAAGCGTGGACCCGACCAGGATGCGGCCAGAGATCTTGGAGAAAGCGGAGGTACAACAGCTGTTGAACGAGCTGTTTAACTTCGCGGACGGAGGCTTCATCCGTGGCAGTGATCGGGTGCAAGCCTTCAAGTTAGGACGACCAGCACCAAAGGTATGTAGCAGATTATTTTGTTTTAGCATTCGTATATCGTCGGCAGCTGACTCATCTCTGTTGCTTTTGCAGATCGGCGATGTCGACCGGTGCACAGTGTATGTATCACTGGCACCGGGGATGGAAAATCCTGCGGGAGAAGACCCGCCAGAGGAGGACGCTGCTCGGTGTACTCATTACACCAGCAGTGAAGAGGACCAAGCCCGCCCCGTCCCGACCTCCAAGGAGAGGGTAGCGGGGAAGAGGCCATTGCCGGCAGATCCTTTGCCGACACCGGAGCTGCCGGCAGATCTACCGGCGGAGAGCAGCCAAGCACCGAAGCGTCGTCGGCTCGTGCGGATCGTTGACGACGACGACGAGGAGGAGGAGGCTGCGCCGTCGTTGGTCCGACGGCCCCGGGGTCGCCCAGATAATGCGCCGGCCGCTACTGATCGAGTGGCCAGCGACGCCCCTGCACCGCAAGTTGTCGAGACGGGGGCGCAGGTGCCGACCGGCCGGGCGAGGAGGAGGTTCACCGCCACCCACCGTCGATCAGACCTGTAAGTGTTCGACTTACATATTTTGAACTCCTCTTTGATTTTTTTTTTTTGAAATTACACTTTTGTTCCTGTAGTGCGGCGTCGGATGTCGACCCCGGCCAGGCTGCCAGCCAAGGGACGGGCGAGCCAGTCCATGCTGCTGAGGATACGGCCCCCCAGACCACAGAGCAGCCAACAGCTGCAGTCGCGCCTGGGAGCACCGAGGGGCTCCCGTCCGCGGCACCGACTACGACCGGCAGCCCGACCAGGGCTGGAGAGGCTCCCCCAACTGGCTTCTCAGAGGAGGGAAGATCTCCGACCGCTCCACCTGCCGGGGGGAGTGAAGTCCCCACGCCGCCCCGAGCAGGAGCCTCTTCGGCTGCGGGCTCCCCAGGTCTGGTCCGAGGACCAGTAATACCTGGGACCACCACCGGGGGTGACGCAGCACAGGAGGAGGAAACCCGGGCGGCCTCCGATGATGAGGTGGAAGAGATTGAGGGTCGTCCCCGTGATGGCCGCCAACACATGTATGTGTGGCGCCAACGCGGGGATCACTTTATCGGGCATGAGGAGCTCGCCGAGACCGAAGAGGCCGCCAGGGTGGAGCGCGCGGCCAAACGCCTCGTCGACGAAGTCAAGGTAAGCGACCTTTTGTACTGCTGTACATTCTATGCCGTGTTTTGCATGGTCGTTATATACTCGCTTTGTAGGGCGCCATGAAAACGGCAAAGTATCGGAAACGGTGCTTTGACCAGATAGAAGGCGTCATGGCCGAGAACAAGGCCCTTGCCGCGGAGGTAGACCGGCTGCGTTCGGAGGTCGGGGAGAAGGTGGCCGAGATGAGTGCCCAGGAGGAGCGTCGTCTCGACCTCACTCGTCGCTTGGCCGACCAGTACCGGCAGCGAGAAGGTTAGTCACACGCTCCGAGCAGCTTTGCGTACTTGTGTAGTTTGCTTTACTGACCAGTTTATGGTTCACACAGACTTGGAGGAGGAGGTGGCGCGCCTCCGACAAGAGAAGGAGCAGCTCAGCCAAGAGCTCGCCGGTGCGCTGGAGTCCGGGCGGCGAGCAGGAGAGGAATTGGGCCGAAAGGACCGGGAATTATCTGGTAATGGGTGCCGCCTTGTCAGCTGCTGCTTGTCGCCCATTTGTTTGTTTAGTATGCCGAAAATAACGCCTTGTTTCGTTTGCAGTGCTCAAGGTGAACGCCAAGAAGCACCTGGATGATCTGATCAAGGACCGGGACTCCTGGAAGGTCAACTGTTGCAGGATCTGGAAGGGAGTGTCCCCGGTCCTAGACCTGATCAGTCCCGAGCTCCCGGAGAGCCAGCCCCGCGCGCCGCAGTTGACCCCGGTCGAGAAGGCGCAACGGGCGTGGGACTAGCTCCAGCAGTTTGTGAAGGACGCTGGGGAGTTTGCCGGTGCGCACGTCCTCAGCATGGTGCGCGCCCACTACCCCCTGGTCGACTTGAGCAGGCTGGAGAAGGGGTACCCGAAGGAAGTCGGCCCTCAGGAAGCGGACGAACTTCGGGGTAGTCTGCTGGACTTGTCGTCGACGGTGATCGGCGACATCAATCTGTGCGGAACGGCCACTCCTCCAGACCAGCCGAGTTCAGATAGGTCGGCCAGGAAGTTGTCGGGCGCGTCCGTTGCGGGAGATGGGGGGTCGACGCCTGCGGTCTCGACCAGCCAGGCGCCGGTGGCCCCGACCCCTTCGTCCGGGCAGCAGGGCCAGGCGGGTGATCAGCCCGAGCAGCTAGGCCAATAAAGTAGTCTGTAGGAATAGACTAGTGTCTGCCCGTCAGGGTATTTATTGTAAACTTTGTGTGTAAATTTTGTAATAAAGTTTGTTTTTTGTCATGACTGTTGTTTTGAGCGCTGTAAGAATATCTGAGTGACGTGTCACCGTATTCGTCTCGGTAGTCGCTAGGAGCATCCATTGTAGGAGTTTTGCCGAGTGCTGTGTGCGACAAGGTATAGGCAAAAAATAGAGAATTTCATTATCAAAAATTATAAGATACTTACAGAGGAAAGTTATCAAAACTTTATGGATAGAAATGTCGCAGTTTGTCGATGTGCCAAGAGTTAGGCACTCGTGTTCCGTCTGGGTATGCCAATCTGTAGGACGTGGGTCGTGTGACCTCGGTCACAACGAAAGGTCCTTCCCAGGGAGTGGATAGCTTGTGCATTCCCTCCTGGCTTGTTTTCCATCGAAGTACCAGATCGCCGACCACAAAGGAACGGTCTTTGACGTTCCTGTTGTAGTATCGCCTGACTGCCGCGAGATATTTTGCTGTTCGGAGGCAAGAATCTAAACGTTTTTCCTCCATGCAATTGATTTCGAGTTCTCTGGCGTTGTCGGCGGTCGCCTGGTCGAAGTGTTCGATTCTAGGGGATCCGAAGTGTATGTCGGACGGCAGGACCGCCTCTGCACCATATACCATGAAGTAAGGAGACACCCCTGTGTTTCGACTGGTCTGAGTTCGGAGGCCCTAGACCACTGCCGGCAATTCTTTCATCCATCGACCGGGTGCTCTGTCGTTTTCGGTGTACAACCTTTTCTTTAGGGCGTCAACGATCATTCCGTTAGCACGTTCAACTTGACCGTTGGCACGTGGATGTGCCACTGACACGTATTTTATGACTATGCCTCTGTCATCGCAGAAGTCCCAAAAGGTGGTGCCAGTAAACTGAGTGCCCAGGTCGGTGATTATGCTGCTCGGGATGCCGAATATGTGTATGATTTGATTGAGGAACTCCACAGCCTTCTCGGAGGTTGCCTTGACTATGGGCATGTATTCAATCCACTTGGAGAACTTGTCGATTAACACGAAGACAAACTTGAAATTGCCCGGGGCTGGTTTAAATGGTCCGATCATGTCAAGCCCCCAGCAAGCAAAGGGCCAAGACGACGGGATGGTTTGAATTTCATGGGCAGGTACATGGGTCCTCTTAGCGAAAAACTGACATCCTTCGCAATGTCGAACCAGTTTTTCTGCGTCGCCGACCGCGGTTGGCCAATAAAAACCTGCTCGGAAAGCCTTTCCGACCAACGTTCTAGATGCGGCGTGATTGCCGCAGGATCCAGCATGTATGTCCTCTAAGAGCTTGATACCATCATCTTGGGGTATGCACTTGAGCAGTACTTCGGAGCTTGCGTTTTTCCGCATGAGTTTTCCGTCGACCAGGATGTAGTTCTTTGATTGTCGGATGAGGCGCTCGTTCTCTGTTTTGTCCTGAAAACCTGTCCCGTCTGATATGTATTTGATGAACGGGGTACGCCAGTCATGCCCACCGGTTGTCGGAGTGGCGTCGTCTATGAGCATTGCCTCGGTGGGTTGCTTGTCGACCAGGGAGGAGCCTACGCTCGGCTCATGGATGTCCTGGACGAAAATACCCCGCGGGATTTGGGCCCGAGATGAGCCTAACTTTGACAACGCATCTGCTGCTTGGTTCTTATCCCGGACCACGTGGATGTATTCTATGCCATAGAAGTTGGTTTCCCATTTGCGAATTTCTTTGCAGTAGAGATCCATCTTCTCGTGGGTTGCGTCCCACTCCTTGTTGAGCTGGTTGATGACCAAAGCGGAGTCGCCATAGACATAGAGGCGCTTGACCCCCAGTTCAACTACTAGTCTTATGCCATGCAAGCACGCTTCGTATTCGGCGACGTTGTTTGACGCCAGAAAAAGGATCCGAAGGACGTAACGTAGTTTGTCCTTGTTGGGTGATACGAACAGTACCCCGGCGCCGGCACCGTTGATGTTTAAGGACCCATCAAAGAACATTGACCAGTGGTCTGAGACATCGGGAACGGGAGGCTCATTGAGATCCGTCCATTCAGCAATGAAATCGACCAGGGCCTGAGACTTGACCGTAGTTCGGCTCTGGAACTCCAGCGAGAATGGGCACAGTTCCATCGCCCATTTCACGATTCTGCCATTGGCGTCTTTATTGCGCAGGATGTCCCCGAGAGGGAAACTGGTTGTCACCAGGACTCGATGGCCGTCGAAGTAGTGCTTCAGCTTTCTTGATGTTATCAGAATGGCGTATATGAGCTTCTGTATTTGTGGATACCTAGCCTTGGACTCGTTTAGGACTTGACTTATGAAGTAAACGGGTCTCTGGACCTTGTAGGCGTGACCTGGTTCATCTCGCTCGACCACTATTGCCGTGGAAACAACCCTGTCGGTTGCAGCAATGTAAAGAAGTAGGTCTTCATTGGGCTGAGGCGCTGTGAGGATAGGTGACGAAGTGAGGAAGGTCTTAAGCTGAGTGAACGCAGCGTCGGCTTCATCTGTCCAAGAAAATTTTTCTGACGCTTTCAATAGCTTGAAGAAAGGGAGGCCTTTTTCTCCCAGCCTTGAGATGAAACGACTGAGGGCGGCCATGCATCCGGTTAGCTTCTGAATGTCCTTGACGTTCTTCGGTGGTCGCATGTCGAGTACGGCTTTGACTTTTGAAGGGTTTGGTCGTATGCCGTCGCGACTGACGACGTTGCCGAGCAGTAGACCGGAAGGAACGCCGAAAATGCATTTCTTGGGGTTGAGCTTCCACTTGTAGCTATTGAGTGCCTTGAAGGTTCGGTCTAAGTTGTCGATTAGGGTGCTCGCGTCCCTTGTTTTTACGACCACGTCGTCCACATAGGCCTCGACGAGGTCATCGCGAATCTCGTCGTGGAGGCATTGCTGGATGGCCCTTTGATAAGTGGCCCCGGCGTTTTTGAGTCCAAAAGACATGGTCGTGTAGCAGTATGCGCCGAAGGGTGTGATGAAGGATGTTTTGATCTGATCTTCCTCCTTTAGCGAGATCTGGTGATAACCAGAGTAGCAGTCTAGAAAGGAGAGGAGTTCGCATCCGGCCGTTGAGTCGACCACCTCGTCGATGCGAGGGAGACCAAAAGGATCTTTAGGACAGTGTTTGTTAAGATCAGTGTAATCAACGCACATTCGCCATTCATTATTCTTTTTGCGTACAAGAATCGGATTGGCGAGCCAATCGGGGTGATACACTTCTTTTATGAATCCGGCTGCTAGAAGCCGTGTTATTTCTGCCCTAATAGCCTCCTTTTTGTCACGAGCGAACCGTCGCAGTTTTTGCTTGATTGGTCTTGCGGTCTTCGAAACATTTAAGGAGTGCTCGATCAGGTTTCGTGGGACACCGGGCATGTCTGCGGGTTTCCACGCGAAAACGCTCACGTTGTCCCTTAGAAACCTGACGAGCGTGTCTTCCTATTTTGGATCCAGGTTGGCCCCGATGAGGGCTGTCTTCTCGGGGTTGCCTTCGACCAGCTGCACTTCTTTGTACTCCTTGGATTTTGAGTTTTTCCTGGCTGTCGCCTGTTCGGGTAATCGGAGCTGATCGGGAGGTAGCTGTGCGGCTTGGTTTGCTGTTTCCGCCATGCGGATTGAGAGGTCGATTGCCTCGGTGATCTTGAAGCTTTCTTCTTCGCAGGTGTACGCAGTGTAGACGTTGCCTCTGACGGTTAGGACGCCCTTCTCCGTGGGCATCTTAAGGACCAGGTATGAGTAGTGCGGTACTGCCATGAACTTTGTCAGCGATGGGCGGCCCAGTATGGCGTGATAGGTCCCGTCGAAATCCGCGACTACAAAGTTGATGAACTCCGTCCGGAAGTGGTCGGGTGTGCCGAATTGGACAGGCAATGTTATCTGTCCAAGGGGCACTGAACTTTGACCTGGCAAAACCCCCCAGAATTGGGCGTCGTAAGGTTTTAGTTGTGCCGATGATATCTTGAGGGCGGGCAGGCTGTTGCGGAAGAGGATGTCGATGGAGCTTCCCCCGTCCACGAGCACGCGCTCGAATTTGATGCTATTGATGCAGGGGTCAAGAATCAGTGGGAAACGACCCGGTTCTGGGATAGCGGCCCACTGGTCCTTCCTGCTGAACGAGATCTCCCTGTGGGACCACGCGGGAAATTTCGGATCTGCGATCAGCCCGTCCGTGCTGTCTATGTTGAGGCAGGCTCTCTTTAACAGCTTTCTTTCTCGCTTGGACTCAGTGGAGACCTTGCCCCCGAAAATGGAGTGGACCACGTCAGTGGGGCTGACGTATTGGTGTCGGGGGTCCCTATCTTGGTCCTCATCCTCATCTTCGTGGTCGTGCCCGTCGCGCTTGTTATTTTTCTTGGCGGAGTCCTCTTGGGCGGCCCGCCGTGTATAGATACTTTTGAGGACGCGGCACTCTTCCATGGTATGGTTGGACTTTGGGTGTAGCTGGCACGGTCCCTTCAACGTTTTGTTGTAGTCGTCTTGGTAGTCCCGTCGTCCATTAGGACGTTTGACCGTATTTACTTCGTGGTCGTAGTCGCGAGGGCGCTTTCCTCTGAAGTCGTCGCGGCTGTCGCGCCACCGATCCCAACCCTCTCGGTGATCGCGGTTGTCGGAGCGGCGGTGATTTCTGTTGTCGTAGCGACCACGACCGTCATCTCGCCGGGAAGGCTGGTCGGGGCCTCTCGCATCGTCTCGGATTAGTTTTTCTGCGTCATCGGCATCGGCGTAATTTTTAGCCGTGGCGAGGAGCTCTGCTACCGTTGATGGGCGCTTACGTAACAGCTTGTTCCTCAGCGCTTCATGGAAACGCAAGCCCTTGATAAAGGCTGAGATGGCCTCGTCATGAGAAATCTTCGGGATTTTGAGGCGCATATCCGAGAATCGTCGGATGTAATCGCGCAGAGGTTCATTCTTCCTGTCTCTTATCCTTTCAAGGTCATACTTGTTTCCGGGCTGCTCGCATGTGGAGATGAAGTTGTCGATGAAAGCCTGGCGTAGCTCTTCCCAAGAGTCGAAGGAGTCCTCGGGCAAGCCGAGAAGCCACTGATGACCAGCCTGGTCGAGGACTACGGGGAAGTAGTTAGCCATGACGTGCTCGTCTCCTGCCGCTGATCGGACGGCGATTTCATAGAGAGTGATCCAGTTCTCTGGATTTTCCTTGCCGTCGTATTTTTTAAGTTTTTCGAGCTTGAAATTGCGGGGCCACACGACCTGGCGGAGGTGTGAGGAGAACTGTCTTAGGCCCGGAGGACCGTGGGTCGCATCGTACTCGATGCGGCGCAGGTTTTCGTGGACTGCTCTCTCTGCGGCGCGCCTGTTGATGCGGTCCCGGGCATCTTTGGAAGGGATGTTGTGGCGGAGATCCCTGTGTTGATCTTCTTCTTGGCCGCGTACGCCATGAATTTGCTTGCGGCGGCCATCGGCGTCCCGACCACCATCGTCGCGCCGCGAGTCCCCTCGACGGTTGTCGGGGGAGCGGCTGCGGTGACGCCTGCTGGGTGAGACCTGGCTACGATTAGTCTGGTCGGAGGCGGCTTCTGTATAAGAGACGTCCTGGACTCTCTTGAGCAGAGTGGCTGTCTGTCCCATTGCGGCGATCAGGTGTGCTCGGATGCTGGTCCGGACTCCCTGGCATTCGGGGGTGTCAGGAAGCCGATCCAGGTTGGCCATGGCGACAGCCACGTTGGCGCTTGGCGTTTTGTAGACTGGCTGGTCCCCGACCATGTCAAAGGCATCGTTGAGGTTATTTGGTGGCATCTGTTGTTGCTCGTCCGCACGCCGTCGGGCGCGATCGGCGTTACGCTGTTCGCGGAGTTGCCTCTGGTCATCTGTTTCTCCGTCAACGGCCGGTTCGTCGGCGCTGACATTGAACACAATATCCCCTCGCCGGGGGGGGGAATATCGGGAATCGGTCGAAACCCGGGGGGTGTGAAGGAAAATCCAGGTCGTAGCCCTCGTCTTCGGTGTTTATAACCTCGGTGGGGACGGAGTCGGTGCTTGAGTTGGTGCTGGAAACCTGGCCGTCCCGTAGCTCTCGGATTGTCACCATGTTGACATGGTGACGATTGTTCCTTGTCGGCGACCAACCCGCCTTGCTGAAAACGGATTGGACATGCTGTGAGTAAACAGAGGCCGAGTTGTTCAGGCCGCAAGGATAGTCTTCCTTTTTGAGCTCGACGGATCGTCCTGAGGGGGTTGAGGTTATCGTCAGGGACGTTCCCAGCCGTTCGTGTGTGGCGACACGAGTTGGCCGGCGGGATTTCGAAAAATCCGCTCGAGCAGCTTGGTCGGGCCGGCGCAGAACTCCATCTATTAGTTGGGAGACTTCGAGTAGCTTGGAGTCAGCGCGATCGAGCGCTTGGAGGAGGTCCGAGCAGTCGATCTCCTTTCCCTTGTAGAGTGGGAACGGTGGTCGGGCGCTTGGTGCCGTCATGCGTGTGGTCGGAGACGGCGTGATCTCAGATTGGATCTGGATCTCTTTCGGAACCGTGGTCGCGAAACCGCCGCTGCACGTCGTCCACGTGATCTGGCCGACGGTGAACGTGAGGCCTTCGGGCACGGTCGCGGAAGCTGGGATCGTGACCATCTTGTTCGCCGGAAAAGTTGCACGCACACCCCCTACCTGGCGCGCCACTGTCGACGAAAGCTAGTCGGCAGTCTACCTTGGGGTATACCCACGGTAGTAGTTTATCGGTAGACGGTGCGCAAACTACGAACTCGGTGGTGACGCAAGACACGGACAAGCTTTTTATCCAGGTTCGGCCGCCGAGTTGGCGTAATACCTACGTCCTGCGTCTGGTTGTATTGATTTGTGTTGAGAGAATATGATGTGTCCTAGGGGGGTCCCTTGCCCCTCCTTATATAGTCTGGAGGGCAGGGTTACAGATCTGGAAACTAATCCTAGTCGGTTACAATTGCCATGGATAATTCGATATCAATTCCTATTCTAACCGACCAGAATCCTACTTGATCTCCACATCTTGTTTCCTTGCGCGGAACTCCAGGTTGTCGGATCAAGCTTTGGACTCGTCTCGTAATGGGCCAAGCCTCCTGGCCCAAGTCCAGCCGTAAGGGTATAGGGGTTTATACCCCCACAGTGTAGTGCACCCGCCCTCAGCGCGAGCGACCGACAGGTGGGCCACGGGTCCCATGCGTTAGCCACCGCAGAAGGGGGAGAGAACTCCGGCGAGCCGGAGCTCATTGTCGGTGACCCCTTTCGGCGAACCATGTACTTGTTGACGGTCCTTAAGCACTAATTATAACCATCAAATAAATAAAGAAAAGGATCCAAATGCAACAAACACCCAGACTTAGGGTTTTATCTGATAGAATTCCATGAGTTTTGGTGTTTGTCTATTTCTGCAGGGGGTTATCAGGAAATATAGAAGAAATGCCCACATGTCGGGTTTACATAGAGATATGAACGTACCGCACAATTTTCTATCGTCTAGAAGACTCCAGAAGCCACGGGAATGAACGGGATGCCGAGCGGGCTCGGGTGCAGGGCGCCCGCCCTCCCCCCTTGGGCGCCCGCCCTGTCCCAGAGTCCAATCAGGACTCGCTTTGGGGATTATGCTCCACTGACCTAAAGGATCAAGAATAACCGTTCAATCAATGTCGGTTTGATCCGACGGCCCAGATTCACTTGAGGGGCTATATAAGTAGACCCCTTGGCCCCTAAAGGAGGCACCCCTTGATCCCTGTTCATTATTCATAGACAGAGCAAAAGCTAGGGTTTGGAGATGAGAGCTCTCCTCTCATCTCTAAACTAGAGTAGATCTAGATAGTAGCGAGATGGAGAGTGAGGGAGGATTGGAGGAGAGGCCGTCCTGTCGGTTCTTCCTCCGGTTGTACTTCGCCATGATCAAGCTCTAATCAAGCTTGCTCATGGGATGACTCTGGTAATCTACTTCTAATTCATCGTGCAATTACTAATCATGTATGTTCTGGTTCACAACTCTTTTGAGTACTTCTAATCTATAGGACCCTATAGATTAGAGTTGTAGTATAGGTGTAAGCGTGGTGCTTAGACCTAGATTACTTGTGGATATCCCCTGTCTAGCTGGATCGTGCGGTAGGCCGCGTAGGTGACAGTTATGTTGGTCCCATGTAGTCCACCTCCTGTTAGCAGGACGGGTAGGGTTTATCGGCCTATGGATAAGCATCCTTTGTGGTGTATTCTTATCACGTGGTTCGTCCCAGACATAGATATACCCCTTTGAAGTAGAGAAACCATAGTTATCCTCTCTATTCTGCTACCATCGCCCATATACTAGATTGCTCTACTCTCTATTCCCATAATATCTCCCATTGTTATCTTACCTTTAATATTGTTCTTATTCAATTCTACCATCTTTCCTATTTACACTTATCTATCTATCTTGGTTAAGTTAGAGCG
Organism: Sorghum bicolor; assembly: GCF_000003195.3. NCBI lineage: Eukaryota > Viridiplantae > Streptophyta > Magnoliopsida > Poales > Poaceae > Sorghum > Sorghum bicolor. Next base: position 24,295,264 of record NC_012874.2, read on the forward strand.
TAGTTGGTTCTCCCGTTTCCCTGTGGATACGATAAAACCTTTAACCGGATAAAAGCTACAACGGTATCCGTGCGATTGCAGATTATATGTGTGCGTATAAATACCATAGTACACTCTAGTGCCATGTTGGGGATGACAACCTAGTATTCAAGTGGTGTTAGCAAGTGTCAACAAGTATTTTTGGCGCCGTTGCTGGGGAGACAGTTGCTGAGTTGACTATGAACTAGCTTAATCATTTTCTAAAAAAATAATAAAAAATATTTTTTATTTTATCCTTTTCCTCATCTCTGTTATTCTTTCTTCTTATCTAATCCTTGATCTCTGGTCTATCATGAATACAAACTTGTCTATCTATCAGTTTAGTAGACCTATGGGCACACATCTCGAACCACCAAAATCTTCAAAGCCTATCATAACATCTAGTTTTGAGATAAGCCCATAATACATAGAATTTCTTCAAAAACAACCTTTCTCAGGAGAAGGTGAGGAAAACCCATACACACACCTAAGAGTGTTTTATCGAGTCTGTGATCTCCTTCGCGTTGAAGGCATGTCCGATGAGACCCTTAAATGGAAGCTCTTTCCGTTCTCTTTAACGGGAAAAGCTAGATATTGGTATAAACTCAACATAGGAAGTGCTCATGGAGATTGGAAGAAGCTATACAATAGTTTTCTCTCTAAATATTTTCCGATCTCCAAAGTGGCGGATCTTCGGTTCGAGATTCTTCCTTATATACAATTAGAAGAAGAATGTCTTGGCGAATCATGGGACCGCTTTATTGACCTTACTCTCACTAGCCCAAAGCTTTCTATTCCAGAACAAGTTCTTCTATTTCAAATTTTTAAGGGCCTTAGTAGGGAAAATAAGCAAACCGTTCATGCAGCATCTGGAGGATCTTTCCACCACCTGTCCGCTAGTGATGCTTGGAATTTGATTGATTTAATGAGCAGAAAGTCTCCTAGTTTTTATATCCCTGAGAGAGAGAAATAACCAGTTCCTAGACAAGAAGAAGAAGTTTCGATAGCCAGATCACAACCACTTCAATCCCAAACTTTAGCTATCGATCCTAAGCCATCAATACCCCAAAATTCTTCAAGTGAGGAAGGAATTCTGACCTTAAATCTTTCAGATACTGATGGTTTAGACTTTTGGTTCCATAAGAGACCTTCAAGCAGGGATAATTCAAATCCTTGCAATAATGTTTATCTTAGAGAATGTCCTGGTTCCTATTATGAAGAAGTCGAGGATGACATATCAAGTGAAGGAACTAAGCTATATAGAAGATTCTATCAGCTCCCCTTTCCTGATCACAAGTTCCAAATGGCTAGAATGTGTAGAATGGATGGATAAGGAAGAAGCCTTCATGGATTCTGACTTTGGCTCAATTTCAAATGGTGAGTTCTTGACTCCCTTTGAAAATGGGACTCATCCAACTATAGAAGAGGACAAAAGTGAGACCAATCCAGGAGAAACTCTGAACATTCAGATTGGAGACGAAGATAACATTAATGAGCATGGAATTTATTTCATAGCCACTTTATTTACTCCATGCTCATATGCAACATCTTCCCAATCTATTGGTCTCTCCAACATCACCACATTTGAGATCTCCAACCCCCTCTTCATTTCTATTTATAAACATTTTAAAAGGGCGGTTGTCGACGCATATGTCTATAATAAATATTGCAGATCTCGTTGAGTTGATCTTGATATAGGTCAGCGATTGGAAGGGAAACCACTTCGCCGACATAAATTGATGGTTTCCCAAGGACAAGCTTAGTGTCTTAAAATAAGCATTGATCAGATCGTAACATGAGCTTTTAATTATTTGCAACATTACCTTATGTATTGAGCATATAAAGATAATTGTGAAAATATTCCTTCGGGTATTCTTGTCACTCATCTTTCCAAGATTGGTGCAAGAAGATCGGATGAATGAGAGGTATGTCCAACCAATCATCTACAACATTGAATTAAATTCACCCAAACTTGAATTTTGCAAAATCCAAGCTTGGGGGAGTACTTTACATAAAAACATCCTTTGTCATGTTGCTATGTTGGTTGTCCCTACCTTTGAGACATGCTCAATTTGTTAAATACTAATCACACTACTTCATCTCCACTTGAGTAGATCTCTATAAATACCATCATGCTACCTTTATTTATCCTAGTAAGTGTTTGTTTGGAAGTACGGCACATACTTCTATTGGCTTTTAAATTAAGCATGGTGCTTAGGTTAAACAACCTTCCTTAATCTGATTAGACATGGAGTCTAGTTTGGTTATTGAACTAAAAACTGCTTGAGTAGATATTGGTATATTTTATTGGACTAACCCCTGCAGGAAAACTTTCAATATCAACTTGGGAAGTCCTGAGATAAACTCACATTGGAGACAAGGAGAGGGACACATGAAGTTTAACAATTTACACAAGGAATACGTAGCTCATAAGAGATGATCCATGGAGGGTGCCACAAACACGATACACAACCAGTACGAATCAGAAGCTTCCACAAGGTAAGATGGTACCATCACTCTTCAACTGTTGATGCAAAAGTTGATCTGCAAACACAAAGGGCTAATACCTGATTTAAACGTTAAGGTGTGCCAGCCGATTTGACCTTACTATCGGCAAAGGTGATAACTCGAATACTTTGGTCCTGACAACAGCGATGCGCCCGGATGCCACGGCCAAGAGGTATTCACGCAGAACTTGAGAATACGCCGAGCTTAAGTCGACGAACTCTATAACACCCCAGTGTTATGGTTGCATCAAACATGTGCATAGCATAAGCATCATCATTTATTCAAAGCATCCATGATCATCATCTATCTTGGGACATGTCATCCTTTGCAAAAATGTGTTTTAAATGGCTTAAATAGGCTTCCTATGCTTATGTTTGAGTGAACAATGCTTGTGTTTGTGCTTAATGCCTTGGTAAATAGCTTATCTATGCTTAACTTAATCTTGGGAACAATGTTCATGTTGATCACTTCTCCAAAATAATCACTTAAGTCTTACTTATGCAAATAGGCCCTAGAAACCTCTTTTGCTTAGGCTTTTAAAAAATGTTTCATAAAATGTTTGCATGTCACAACTTCCTACAGCAAAGTTGTAGCAAATTTTATAAGGAACAAAAGTTGTTTTATGGCCATCTCATGAAAATGATCACAAATAGCTCAAAAGTGGCCCACAAGGCAGATTTGGGGCTGTTTTCCACACTTAGAAAATTTTCTAAGTCCCCGGGTGGTTTGCAGTTTGCGTGATCGATTTTGGAAACTCTATATCTTTCAATCCAGGCCGATCTAGTCCTTGCTCTAGTTGACAAAGTTGTAGATCTCGCCTAGTACTCCAAGTTTGTCAACTACGCCATCTCCTAATTCGCTCTGGTTTGGGAGATAATCACCGGTGAAGTCGCTCTGTCAGTCGGTCGATGCACTGTCTGAATCGACTTGGACCTCGTCGACGTGGCCGACCGCCGGCAGCGCTCCATCGCCATTTGGCGCCCGTACGCCGTTCCTGGCCCCGCCTGTCAGCCCTCGTCGCGTGCATGACCACCACGGCGACGCCCCGAGCGAGTGGACGCGTCCATTTCGCTCTGCCTCGCCCTCTCTCGCCTGAACCTCGCCCGCAGCGAGCTCTCCGCCGCGAGCTCACTCCGGCGAGCTCGTGTGCACTCCTCTCTGCGTTTCCGTCCACCAAACTCCACCCAAAGTTCCGCCGTGAGCCGCTCTCCAAGCTCCACCCTCTAACTCGCCGAGAAACCCACCGGTGAGCCGACATTTCTTTCTTCCCCCAAATCGGTCCGCCGTGACTCTCTTCTCCGGCGAACTCAATGCCGAGCGTTGTGAGGCTTCTCATCATCCTTGGTTAGATCCTAGAGGTAGCTTAGGTCCTTAGCGAGCTTTTGCGCCACCTGGTGGACGCTCTACCGGGTTCTCCGTCGCCGGACACGGTGCGCAGCGCCGCCGTGCTTCCGCCGGAGTTGGGTGCTCTCGTGGCCAGCGCTTTCCACGGGGATCCAGGCCAAGCCGTGTACCTAGGAAGCTTCGCCCTAGTCTGCTGGTGCTGTAGAAGGCCTTAGGTCACGCTCTACCGGCCTGAGGGCTCCGGCGTAACGCCGAGCACCTCCGCCGAGCCGCCATTGCCGACGGTGAGTCCCTTCCGGTGGCTCCGCCATGGCAAAGGTGGGGTCAATCGAGTCGTTAGGGTTTGGGGATCACGTTGATGCCCTGGGTTTGGCCGGAGACCTCGCCGTCGCGGAGAAATCGCCGGCGAAGATCGCCTCGGCCGTGAGGAAGAAGAGCATGACGGGTGGGACCCACTGTCAGCGACTCTCTCTTTCCCTCCTTTTCTTTTATTCAAAATCCTGATTTTTGGCTTTCTTGCAAAAATCATATCTCCTGTTTCTGAGATCCAAAAATTGTGAAACAAATTTTGTGTTGTTTCTTGCGATGGCTAGTATTTAATAAAAATATAAAATGAATCATGTAATTATTTCATGATTTTTGGAGCACTGCAGTGGTGATATGTAATTTGTGTTTGAAATATGGCTTGTTTCTTTAATTAAATCACATAAAATAATTGGTGCTTATGCTGGTGCTCTATTTTGGTGGTAAACTTGTTTATGGCATTCCTAAGACATAAATAATCTGAAATCTGTTGGTTGACACTATATAAGTCATGTCTATGAATTTATGAAATAAATGCCTTAATACATGTTAAATGCATATCTTTAATTTGGCATGTGCATTGGTCCTGAAATTTTTATGGTGGTAATCTGATGTTATACTTGTGCCTCTGTAATTTTTGTAGATTTTTCTGAGCACTTTAACTAATATCTTGTAAATATGCCTTACCTAAAATTAATTAATAAATGCCTTGTTAAGTAATTGTTTTGGGTTTTTCAACTGATGATCTGGTGACCTTGTATTATGTTTGTGCTCACGAGTCATATGGTTGGCATAGTTTGTGTTTTGATCATGTCATTAAATAATTAACTATAGGGTTAAATGCTGTCTGGACAGCAAGTGAATAATTTAACTTTGCTTAATGATAATTTGACTTTCTGTGGAACTTGTATAAAACAAAGTTGTTCTAAACTTGTTGAACTAACTGTGGTTTAAATTTGAGGTCATTTAGTCAAGTAGTTTAAAAGTTATAGCTGTTCCAAGTTGGGTTCCAGAAATAGGGGTTCTCTGTTTTTCTGGGACAGAACCTGGGACTTTGTTAAAATGACTAGTTTAATGTTTGAATCTTGCTGTCATGTTTAAAGATGAGTTGTAGATAATTTCCTAAGCTTTCCAGAATGTCCTTACTCATGTTCGTTGGACCTATCTATCTATAATTATGATTTATTTACTGAGCCTACTCGTTTTATGTTGTTTGCTGCTTTGGTGCCATGATAGGTTTGGGTTATGTTAACTTGTTTATTCATGTGAGTTAGTATAACTCTTGCTCCGTAAATGAGTGTCCAGTGAGTTGCTTGTGTTGTTAAGCATTCATCTGTGGCATGTGCACCTTCTCATTCATCGAGCATGCAATAGGTGCACCGGACGTGGCAGTTTCCTTCGAGCTCCAAGCGAACCCCGAAGGCCAGGAAGGCAGCCAGGAGGTGGAGGTCCAGCAAGCCGGACTCGAGGAGCCCGAAGAAGAAGTTGAGTGCCCGAGTCACGAGCCGGCATCGTTCGTGAAAGGCAAGCCCCGGAGCATTTTAAGCCTCCTCTATTTTCGAAAGTTTACTTAATACGTTATATCTATTGATGCATTACGTATAGGAGTTGTGATGAAACTGTTGCTGCATTCTACTCTATCCTTGTCCAGATAACTTACCCTTACTGGTTGTAGAGTTAGGTTCGAGTAGTAGCTTAGTTATGCTTTAACCGGTAGAAGTCGGGTGATATCCTGTCATCCGCGCGATATAGGGTTGTGTCGGGTCGCGATGGTCTATATGTGCTATCGTGGATGGAACCTGATTAAATTGATTTAAGCCGGGCGGAGTTTTGCAAGTTTGTAGTGACTCCGTCTGTGGCAGCTAAGGACCGATCGTTGTACGTCCTCTTGTCATGTTGAACGCATGCCTGACACTTAGTTGGCCGGATAACTCGTTCCGACCGCGAAGCCGAGTAGTATGACTCAGGCCGGAAGACCGGCAAGTATAAAGTGCGCACTACCGGAGGAAGTGCGGTGTGCGGGGGACCATTGGCGTAAGTCCAAAGGCAGGTGAGTTAAAATTCCTGACCTCCCTGGCAGAGTGGTAGCCCTGGGAGTGCGGCGCTGATCGGAGCCGCGATTTCTGAGTCGTACCAAAGGTGACCCTTTGGCTCTCCGGCAGGGGATGCTTGGGTGAGTGCTAGGAATAAACCTCCAGCTGGATAGGAATTCGATTCGAATCGCCGTCTCTCCCGGTTAGTGAGAACTTGACAGAGCAGCGGCAAACGTAGCATTCACTAATAAACTTGGTTCATGATAATGAGGATAGCAAGAAGAACCTGATGAAATTGATATGGTTATTATTGTTTGGAATAATCAAGTGATGTGTTGTAGTACAGGTGCTAATCTAGTGGTAGGCTGATGATAAATAAATTTGATGCTCTTAAAATGACTTAGTGGTAAGTTAAGCTTTTGGCAAAAGGTGAGTCAACCAGCTCCACTTAAAACTCAGCCTTGCATGATCCTTGGTGTCTTTTGTGTTTTTTCTAGACGGGTAAGTCTAGCTGAGTACATCCTCGTACTGAGGGTTTATTCCCACCTGTTGCAGATGATATCTTCTATGACGGTTTCTGCAAGACCTGTCTCCATCCCGCTGGGGATGAGGACTAACCGTTGGGCACGGTTCTCTACTCTTCTCGTCTCTGATGCTTTTGGAAGGATGACCTAGACTCTGGCAGTAACAAACTTGTGAACTGAACTTAGAACAAGTGTGTGTACTTATTTTGCTTCCGCTACTTCGAACATGTGTTGTAATAACTTAATACTCCGATGTGGTGCCGCTTCGACGGCAATGAATGACTATGTAACATTCGTTGTGTTTATGTTGAACTATTACGATCTTGGTTTGTTGCGAGTTGGTTTGAAGTCCTTCGTGATTTCGATTGACTACCGGGATTATATGGGCTCAAGTTTAGAAACTTGATTGTTTGACGATCGTTTCTGCACTTGAACTCTTATAATTTGGTCGGTTCTGTGACAAACTCCTAAGAACTCGTAATAAAAAGGAAAATATGACGAAGCCGCCGAAAAAGTAGATGCTGGAATATGAGTAAAAACCTGTGTTTGATTGATTGATAGATGTCTTGATTACAAGGCCCTAGGGTTCACATTTATACCCTGCTCAAAGAGCTACAACCAGACACGACTAGAATTGGAATTCCAAATTTAAACAGAATCCATGTACAAAACGATTTAAATAACTAATTAAAACATAAACTATCCTGCCGTGACAAGCTGGGACACCACCACGGACCAATTGGCAACCTCCAAGTCTTCCTTCCACGTCATCGGCAGACTCCCCATCGGCAACGATTAATACTGGCCATCGGCATAAACACATCACCACCCATGGACTTAGCCACATTCAGCTGTCTCGTCATCGGCAACCACCCTTATCGGCCTGCAGACCAGTCACTATTGCCCTTTCTTGCCGATCTACACAACACCGATTCTGGGTACGTGTCCAAAAACAGTGTCAACACATGCCCTCCAATTTCGGAGTATGAAATCATTAATGCTCCGAAATTCTCTGCAATAAGGATGCCTTTCCGCAATTAATTCTCCCAATTTGGTAACTGACAACCTTAATTTGAACAACCTTGGTTTGATTCCTCCACAGATTCCTCGAAATCATGAATCATCAACTTCCCAAGCGGACATCTCCACTTTAGTCGCCCATCGGTAATGTTACCGTTACAGAGATCTGCCGATGGACTGACCAGGACGTCCTATTCAGTAAAGTATCTTATCCTCCCAAACGGATATCCCCACTTTATCCGCCTATCGGCAATATTACCGTCACAAGGCGCTGCCAACGGACCGACCAGGAAATCTCGCACAGTAAAATATCTCCAGATCATGACCGCTTCCTGTCAAATCACCTCCACAATCCCTTGATAACCGTGCGAACAGTTACCATATCTTCCTGAGTACCCTCGGATTTCACAGATACGGCAAAGTGATAAGTCAGATTTACCCTTGCCCATTTTGTCCTATAAATAGTCCCTTCTCGGGTACTCCTTCTCCATCGCATCATTCCACAGTTCCAACTCCACCTTCCTGGCGGCGGCGCTGTGCGAGATCTATAAGAACTCCAACAAAGCCCCTTCTTCACCAACCTCGAAGCCTTCGATCATCCTCTTTGTGAGGAGATGGCCATCAACTTCACCGTTCCTAAGGTTAGTTCTTTATTCCACCTCTTGTGCTTTTACCATATCCCTATTCATCCGCAATTTATTTTACTGCACATTTTTTCTTTTTCTTCCTTTGTTCTACTTTTACCTTTAAAACCATTAGGATCTGTCCAAGAAAAATGTCATCCCTACCGATCAGCCACACCTCCAATGTCTTGGCCCCTTAGGGGATCCAGATCCCACCGATCATATTAATGCGGAAACAAACAGAATCCCTTTCAGAGCCGAGAATTTTTCTTTGGATCTGTGGAAGGATACCTTCCGTTCTTGGCCCAGTCCTACTGTGGGATGGAAGGATTGGTTTTTGAGAGTTAGCCACTCAAATGAAGTCCAATGGGGTGAAAGAAAACTGGACCAATGCATCAGGCTGTCCATTGTCGTTATGCATAGGAATGAGTCATTGCTGATAGCTGCATCTTATTTCTGGTCGGACACCCTTAATGCTTTTGTCTTTGGTCATGGCCCTGCTTCTCCTACACTTGCCGATGTGGTTATGCTCACCGGCCTAGATGTATCTTCTGCCGATAGCACCCACTTTTTTATACCAAACCCAGTGCTAAGGTAGAAACTCGCTCCATCGGCGGTTGGTCAGGGTACATCCAAAAATACAAACGAACAGGTCCTGTTAACATAAAGGAACAGACCAGCTTCCTGAACATGTGGTTTGACAAATTTGTATTTTGTGGTCGATCGGCAGGACCAACTTCTGTCTACCAAGCAGCAGCAGAAAGATTAGCCAATGGTGGCCGAATTCCCCTCGGCCGATACCTACTTTGCGCAGCTTACCACCTCCTCCACCAAGTAACCAAGAAACTCCTGCTCGGCCAGTCCATCGGCAACTTGGTTCTAATGATGAAGAGTTGAATGTACCCAAAGTCAATCCTGATATACCCTGTATAAAAATGTAAACATAGAAAAACAACAGGGTGAACCTCCCAAAGCAGAGGTGCCTTGTTATGATTTCTCACTTAGTAGCTGTTTTATGCAATTATTTCTCTATAGTCTAGTCTAAAATTTTATATGAATAACCTTGATTGATTTTCTGGCTTTCCTTACCGTTCCTAAGTATTACCCTTTTGTTCCCCTTTATGACTTATTCCTGAGACTCGTATAATATCCCCGGCAACGGCGCCAGAAATGCTTGTTGACACTAGCTAACACCACTTAGATACTAGGTTGTCATCCCCAGCATGGTGCCAGAGTGTACAAAGGTATTTATAAATGTAAAGGCTCTCTAGATAATAATCTATTCTATCCGCAAGCGCACAGATAAAACACCTCATTGTAGCATTTCACCAGGATAAGTATTCCTGGTATCGTTTATTTATAATTTTGCTCAAGGGATCTAAAGAAGATGAAATTAAATCTAGGGGCCAAAACTATCAAGGCATAGACTAGAGATAAACTTGCAAGAACATGATTACTCATGAGAAACTCATCACACAGTCACTTACTTTAGCAGGGGGTAAACCATAAAGATAATGATAATAAAGTATAAGTTCATGGGTAGATAACACAGCGATTAGAAAATATAGTACTCCTCATATATGTAGGTGATGTCAGATTAGCTAGAGAATGGATTCTAAGTTATCTACTAACTACTAAGTCATAATCTACTCTAGTTATCTACAAGAACATATATAGCATAAAACACTCTTCATTCATGTATAAGGAACATTGATAAAGTAAATCAGAGCATCGCATGACTTACTCCACAATACCGGTTCTGCCTGTCCTATCAATGGAGGGTGGACTATATAAGAATCAACGAAGCTGTCACTATCGCGAACTACCACATGACCCGGCCAATAGGATACATTTGCAGATAAATAACATCTAAGCACCACGCTCACATGTGATCTATCACCTAACTCCCTCGCGTCAAGAGCTAAGCGCTTTGCAAACTTATACATAAACTCATTATCAATTAGAACTATATTAAATATAGAACTAGAACAAACTAAGAACATAATAATTAGAGACATAATGCAATTAGAACAAAGCATTAGAGAAAGATATGAATAATACCAATCTTTATTACCGAAGATCCGAATCCAGAGCGTAGTGCTCTACTTCTCTAATTGCTATCTAATCAAACCTCTAAACTTGAAGGATTAGGGAGTAGCTAATTCTAATTCTCTGTGGGAGAGAAGCTCTAAACCCTAACTTTGATGGCTACCTCTAAATAATGATTTCTTCTCCTCTCTTCCCTCCAGGGGGGGGATTGGCCTTGGTTTTATAGTCCCCTCAAGTGAACATGAACCATTGGATCAAACAGACATAGATTGTATGGTTTAGATTGATCCTTTAGGTCGGTGGAGCGTAGTCCCGAAGCAGAGTCCCGATTGGGTTCCAACCCTGGGCGGGCGCCCAAGGGGGGTGGGCGGCCGCCCTGCCCCCGAGCCCGATCGTGCTCTCGTTCGTTCCCGTGGCTTCTGGACTCTTCTAGATTGAGCAAAATTGTGCGGCACGTAATTATCTCGTTGTAAACATGACATGTGGGCCTTCTCTCCATATTCTCTGATAACCCCTTGCAGAAATAGTTAAACACCAAAGCTCGTGGAATTCTGTAAGATAAAACCCTAATTCTAGATGTTTGTTTCATATTGATCCTTTTTCATATTTATTTGATCATTAATTTTAGTACTTAAGGACCGTCAACACCTGCTAGATCATCTAACTCGTCTGTCATCAAAGTAGCAAAATCATTGGCAGCCAATTGATCTTGAAAAGATAGTCGCCTAGATCCAGCCTTAATTTCCCAAGGTAACACTGCATCATGCCCATACACCAATTGATAAGGTGAAACCTTGGTCGATCCATGACAAGCCATCTGGTACGACCATAAAGCTTCGTTTAACAATGTATGCCACTTCCTAGGATTTTCCTCAATCTTTCGTTTGATAAGCTTGATAATCCCTTTGTTAGATGCCTCGGCCTGCCCATTAGCTTGAGCATAGTAAGGAGAAGAATTTACTACTTTAATTCCCATACCGATTGCAAATTCATCAAAATCCCCTGATGTGAACATAGTGCCCTGATCGGTAGTAATTGTCTGAGGAATTCCAAATCGGTAAATGATGTGCTCTTTCACAAAATCAATCATATTGGCCGATGTAACTTTCTTCAAGGGAATAGCTTCAACCCACTTAGTAAAATAATCGGTGGCAACCAAGATGAACTTATGCCCCTTGCTGGATGGTGGATAAATTTGACCGATCAAATCAATAGCCCATCCTCAGAACGGCCAAGGTTTAATAATTGGATTCATGGCCGATGCGGGTGCTCTTTGAACATTGCCAAATTTCTAACATCCTTGACATCCCTTGAAATATTTAAAGCAATCTTCAAGTATGGTGGCCAATAATACCCATTCCTCCTAATCATCCACTTCATCTTAAAAGCCGACTGATGCGCTCCACATACCCCTTCATGGATTTCTCCCATCCAACTCTTAGCATCATCACCACCTAAGCATCTGAGAAGAACCCCATCAATAGTTCGATAATACAATTCATCTTCGAGGAGCACATACTTGGTGGCCTGAAACCGAATTCGTCTCTCAACTTTCTTGGATGGATCCTTCAAATAATCAATGATTTCTTTTCTCCAATCATCAGCACCAATTGCCGATACTGCATTAATCATAGGCTGATATCCTGAGGCATGCTGAGCCAACGGATTAGCCTCTTCATTATGCAATCGAGGAACATGCTCTAACCGGAAATCCTTGAATTGCTTCAACAGTTGCATACTGCTTTCATAATAAGTTAACAAGACCTCACTTCGGTATTCATAGCTTCCAGCCAACTGATTTATAACTAGCATAGAATCCCCGAAGATCTCAACAGCATCAGCATGAACTTCCCTCAGCAACTCCAAACCCTTTATCAAAGCTTGATACTCAACTTGATTATTTGTGGACATGGCAACAATTGGGAAGGAAAACTTATACTTCCTTCCCTGAGGGGAAATTAATACTATGTCGATTCCTGCCCCCGGTCACATGTGGATCCATCAAAGAAGAGTGTCCAAGGTACAATTTCCAAAGCCCCCACTATACCGCAATGTTGAGTTACAAAATCGGCCATAATCTGTCCCTTAACCGCTTTAGCCGATTCGTAACGCAGATCGAATTCTGACAGCGCCAAAATCCACTTACCGATCCTACCACTCATGATCGGCATAGACAGCATGTATCGGACCACATCATCTTTGCAAATAACCGTGCATTCGGCCGATAGTAAATACTGCCTTAACTTAGTACAGACGAAGTACAAGCATAAGCACAGTTTCTCAATAGCCGAATACCTGGTCTCAGCATCAATCAACCTCCTGCTTAAATAGTAAATTACACGTTCTTTCCCTTCAAATTCTTGAATTAAAGCTGAACCGATGACCATCCCATCGGTAGATAAATACAGTCTGAAGGGTTTCCCTTGCTCAGGTGGAATCAGAACTGGAGGATTTACCAAATAATTCTTGATTTCATCTAGGGCCAACTGTTGCTCTTTCCCCCAAACAAACTCTTGATCGGCTTTCAACTTAAGCAAAGGACTGAAAGCACGAATTCTACCAGACAAATTAGATATAAACCTTCTGATAAAATTTACCTTGCCGATCAAGGATTGGAGCTCAGTCTTGTTGGTAGGGGCAACTATTTTGTTGATAGCATCAATGGATCTTCGACTAATTTCAATCCCCCTTTGATGCACCATGAAACCAAGAAATTGTCCTGCCGATACACCAAAAGCACACTTATTGGGATTCATTTTCAAACCATGCTTCCTTGTGCATTCTAACACCTTTCGCAAATCGGCAAGATGCTTTGTGAAGTCCCCAGACATAACCACCACATCATCAATATAAATTTCCACCAGCTTGCCGATGAACTCATGAAATATAAAATTCATATCTCTCTGATAAGTAGCACCAGCATTCTTCAAACCAAAGGTCAAGACTATCCATTCAAACAACCCAACATGACCAGGACATATAAATGCAGTCTTTGGAATATCTTCTTCAGCCATGAATATTTGATTGTATCCTGCATTGCCATCCATAAAGCTGATTATCCGATGCCCAGCCGCAGCATCAACTAGCAGATCGGCAACTGCCATTGGGTAGCCATCCATCGGTGTAGCTTTGTTAAGATTCCTGAAATCAATGCAGACCCGAAGCTTCCCATTCTTCTTGTAAACCGGAACAACATTGGAAATCCACTCGGCATACCGACACTACCGAATAAATTTGGCTTCAATAAGTTTGATTATTTCGGCCTTAATATCAGGAAGGATATTAGGATTACATCGGCGAGCTGGCTGTTGATGTGGCCAAAATCCAGACTTGATAGGCAACCGATGTTCAATAATTGATCGGTCCAAACCAGGCATCTCAGTATAATCCCAAGCAAAGCAATCTTTATATTCCTTTAACAAATCGGTCAACTATTTCTGACACTTAGAATCCAACTTAGCACTAATAAAAGTAGGTCTAGGCTTATCACCACTACCTATATCTACTTCTACCAAATCATCGGCCGATGTGAATCCCTGACCTAACTTTCCATCATCGGCGAACCTATCCATTAAAAACCTTTATCAGAACCGACTGCTTGGATCGGTGGAATTTTGTAATCGGCAACCTTGAGAAAATCTTTCTCCCAAACTTCTAATGAAATACACCTAGTTCTCTCGTAGGTGTCTTCTTCTGCCGATGCAATGACATACGAAGAATCTCCCGGGACAATCTCGATCTTGTCACTTATCCACTGGACCAAGCATTGGTGCATTGTAGACGGGATGCAACAATTGGCATGAAACCAATCTCTTCCCAACAGTAAGTTATAGGCACCCTTCCCACTGATTACGAAGAAGGTCGTCGGCAAGGTTTGGCTGCCGATGGTCAACTCAACGCATATTGCCCCCTTAACTGGAGACACGTTCCCTTCAAAATCTTTGAGCATCATATCGGTCTTGGTCAAATCCTCATCTCCTTTCCCAAGCTTCCGATACACTGCGTATGGCATGATATTGATAGCAGCTCCACCATCAATCAAAATCTTGGTCATTGGCTGACCATCCACTCTTCCTTTGACAAACATAGCCTTAAGATGTTGTCTTTCATTATCGGCAGGCTTTTCAAAGATAGCCGTCATCGGATCCAGAGCCAGCTGAGCTATCTAGTCGGAAAACTCCAACTCATCATCGCTGCACGGCGCAAGAAATTCCATCGGTAACATAAATACCATGTTGACACCTGCCGATGGACCTTTTCCCTTAGGATCTGGTTGTTACTGATCCCCAGACTGACTAGAGTTCTTGCCCTTGCCTAACTCTTGTCGTCTTTCGCACTGTAGCCTTCTCTTTTGTGTCCTGGTCAACCCTTCTGAACACCATGGAGGGAGTTGCTGCTGCCTTACCGATGGGCGATGATTTTTCCTTGACTCCATCCGATAAGTATTGGCATCCCTGCAGAATATAAACTCATCGGGGACCTGTGCATTAGCCATCTCCTCAAGTTCTTTCTGGTTCCTGGGAAAATATCCAACATGATCGCCGAGCCTGTCGTGCACACTGAGCCTGCCCCCAGCCGATCATGAACGGATGTTCTCCCCCTAATCGGTCCATTGAATCGCCGATCATCATTGTGATAGTGCCGAATGGATCTATCATACCGATCATAACCGTTGCACTCAGGACAATCTCTGACAGTGGGAAGTTTGATATTTTCCTCCCAACAATGGATGAAGAACGGGCAATTCCAGTGATCCCTATGCCAATTCCACTCCTGTCGGCGTCTTTCTTCTTCCCGACGATAGTCCTCTTGCTGGCGCCGATACCGATCCTCACGTTGTTGCCAAGTCTCCCGAGGCCTTCTGTGAGTTATCACAATACCAGATCGGGGAGGCCTTCCTGAATTATTCCCCTCCTGGATTAAGCCTTTTCCCTTGGCATCGGCAGTAGTGATCTGATGCTGAGGATCCACCGATGCACTCCTTTCAGCGGCCTCCGACGTCAAGACCTTAGCCTTTCCCTTAGCATCCAGCATCTTTGTTGGAAAAGGATGTTGATCAATCTTCATCGGCTTCTGAGCTTTAGAGCTGTCAAATTTAATCCTTCCAGATTCTATAGCCAATTGCAACTGTTGTCTAAAAACTTTGCACTCGTTGGTGCTGTGAGAAGTTGCATTGTGCCATTTGGAGTACTTCATCCTCTTTAATTCTTCAGCCGATGGGATTACATGATTAGGTGATAATTTGATCTGACCTTCTTGAAGTAGAAAGTCAAATATCCTATCGGCCTTAGTGATGTCAAATGCGAACTTTTCTGGCTCTTTATGCCCAAAAGGACAAGACATCGACTTCTTATTCTTCACCCATTCTACTAAGCCGATGACTGGTTCTTCATCAGAGTCCGAGCTTGCCGCTTCATCCACAAATGATACCTTTTTATTCCATGCTCTCTTGGGCTCAAAAGGCTTGATGTCTTGATCAGAGATTCTCTGCACCAAATGACATAAGCTTTCGAACTCCTGAGATGCATATTTGTCCCTAATGTGTGGAAACAAACCCTGGAAAGCCAAATCGTCTAGCTGCAGATCATCCAGAACCAGGCTATAGCATTTGTTCTTGACTTCCCGTATCCTCTGCAGAAAACTTGCAACCGATTCATCATTGCGTTGCTTCAATTTGACCAAATCGGTGATCTTCTTCTCATGGACCCCAGAAAAGAAGTACTTGTGGAATTGTTTCTCTAGATCGGCCCAAGTAATCACTGAGTTGGGAGGTAATGATATGAACCAGGTGAAAGCCGATCCAGATAATGATGACGAGAACAGGCGAACCCTTAACTCGTCCCTGTTAGCAGCTTCTCCACATTGGATGATGAACCTGTTGACATGCTCCACGGTTGATGTATCATCCTGCCCTGATAACTTAGTAAAATCTGGCACTTTGTACCGATTTGGAAGTGGGATTAAATCATAAGTAGGAGGATATGGTGTCCGATAAGAGTAAGTGTTGAATTTGGGTTTTATCCGAAACTGGTCTCTCATCTCTTCAGCAATCTTATCGGCACAATAAGCATCGGCATCTTGCCGATGAGGCGGTTGTGGATCAGGCACCTGCTGGTAAGCTTCCACGTGTCTGTGTGGTGCACGATCTGCATGGAACATTGGGTTGATCAATTGGCCACCCATCTGCTGACCACCAAACTGTTGCCCGCCGATTTGCTGTCCAAGATTCATCAGCTAGTTGGGTAATCCTTGGTTCTAGAACCCAGGATAGATCTGGCCTTGTTGAAACCCGGTAGCCTGATGATTTTGTTGTTGCATTTGCGGAAAGACTTGCTGCCCAAGCCCTCCACTATTAGCGTTCATCGGCATAGGCCCTGCCGATGACTTGTAATTTGGTATCATCATTGAATTGACATACCCTGGCTGAGTCATAAACCTCTGTTGCATCAGCATTGATTCTGCCGATGCGTTAGGCATTTGGAACGTTGGAGCTTGAGAATTCCTAGTGTAAGGCCTTGCAGTAGTGGTTGTAGTATATTGGGGACTCTAATTCATCAGCATATTTGGAGGTGCCGATGCCATAGGAGCCTTGCCTCTCATATCAGCCGCCTGGGACGTACTAGGTGTCTTCAACGTGAACTCTGGGGGCATAACAAAACCCCACCAGTTAGGAGGAGGAACCTATCCTGACATTGCCGATGCCAACAGATCTGTAGTAAGCTTGATCGACTCATCTGATGTCGATGGATTGGTTGTCATCGGCGTAGATTGTGCATTAGTGACTCCTAACGTACTTGGAGGAACAACAGTTTATGTGCCCGCAGCGGCTGTAGCAGTCGATGGAGCTGTGACCACTGGTGATCCTGGCTGATAATGAGAAGGGCCCATGTAATTTGTTGGCAACTGTCCTTCCTTGAAAGTTCTAGCCACGACCTTGAAAACCATATTGGACAGCACACCAGCTTCGTTGATCAAGGCACGGTTGATAGCACTATCGACCATGTCTTGGAGTTTACCAGGATTGGCTTCAAAAGTAACCTGCTGAGGCATCGGCAGTGCCTCCTTCTGGACTACTTCGCCGCTCTTGTTTATGCTGAAGGCCTTGAGACATTGTTGCTTGTAATCCTCCATAGCCTTCGCAATAGCTTGCTTCTGCTCATCTTTGAGGCTAGCTTCTGTTACGGGGATGACGTTTTCCAAGTCAAACTCAGTAGTCGACATGTTGATCTTGATCTTGAATCTGTCCCACTGGGCGTGCCAAAAGATGTGTTGATGCAAAAGTTGATATGCAAACACAAAGGGCTAATACCCGATTTAAACGTTAAGGCGTGCCAGCCGATTTGACCTTACTATCGGCAAAGGTGATAACTCGAATACTTTGGTCCTGACAACAGCGATGCGCCCGGATGCCACGGCCAAGAGGTATTCACATGGAACTTAAGAATACGCCGAGCTTAAGTCGATGAACTCCTAAGAACTCGTAATAAAAAGGAAAATATGACGAAGCCGCCGAAAAAGTAGATGTTGTAATATGAGTAAAAACGTGTGTTTGATTGATAGATAGATGCCTTGATTACAAGGCCCTAGGGTTCACATTTATACCCTGCACAAAGAGCTACAACCAGACATGACTAGAATTCGAATTCCAAATTTAAAAAGAATCTGTGTACAAAATGATTTAAATAAGTAAGGAAAACATAAACTATCCTGCCGTGACAAGCTGGGACACCACCACGGACCAATTGACAACCTCCAAGTCTTCCTTCCACGTCATCGGCAGACTCCCCATCGGCAACGATTAATACTGGCCATCGGCATAAACACATCACCACCCATGGACTTAGCCACATTCAGCTGTCTCCTCATCGACAACCACCCTTATCGGCAACTCTCCTGCAGACCAGTCAGTATTGCCCTTTCTTGCCGATGTACACTCCACCGATCCTGGGTACGTGTCCAAAAATGGTGTCAACATCAACTAAGGTAACATCTTAAGATATCTAACTATCACTTTTATAAGCTTCTCCTTGGTTCTGGCATTCATATGAATAAAAGAGACAAACATGTATGATTTACAACTCTAGGTTAACCAACCCAATCGGTTCAACATGTTTAGTCCTTCCACCTTTGTGATCCCACACTCCTAATCATATGAGCTAAAATGTTACACATTCAATCTTTGAGAGATATAAAGAAAAAGACATATACATAGATAGATTATCTTTCCATAAGGTTGAGCGATCTGATCTAACAAATGTTATAAGTACTACACTCATGAACTTATCATCCATCAACTTTGTCTTGCTCACTATGCTTAAGGTTAGAGAAGAACAAATACACTTTTGGTTCTGTTGGTGTTTTCCACCAGCAGGACCCATGCACTTGATCTGTGCCTTGTCTCTATGAGCAGGTACACTTCAAGCAAAACATGGAGGAGTTTTATAACTCTCAGACTCTACCAAGTGTAGGACCTGGATCTACGAGCACAAACACACTAAGCAGGATACTGCCAACGCCGCACTCGAACTACTGGGCAAACGAAGAACATGGGTGACACCATATTAAGAGGTGCAGACGTCAAGGTCCACACCTGAATCAAATGACGCACCTGAAGATTGAACACGGTGAGAAGTCTTGTTTAGAAGACTTAAAACATTGAACCCTCGCCGAAAGGTAAAATCGGTAGTTATCCATATTTATCCTTTCTGCATTCCCTTTTCCCTTTAATTACTTACTTTCCTTAAATAGCTTATTAGTTAATCATGCTATCTTGAAAAGAAAATAAAAATGTTAAAAATACTAAGCCCCATGTGAGTATGCTCGTGGCATGAAACCCATAAGTACATTCACTGTGGTGGCGTAAACATAAAATAAATATATTCCTGTCCTATAGAAATGAAAATATAAAAATAAATTTATGATCCTACCAAAGAGAGTAATATTTATTAGAGGAATCTTAATATGATAATGGCTAAGAGATTTTATGCTAACACTTAACCAGTTCCACAAAGCTTTGTTGTCTATTTGAGCTCCACAGAATTCAAGGATCAAAGAAGACTAGCAGACGGAGGACATCCTAATCGCTGTTTGGGTGCTGTGGATATTCAAATACACCTCCACCACCTGCTAGCTACATCAGAAGAAATTACATCAAAATCCAGCTTGGGGGAGAGCACCCCCATTTATCCAGCTAAGTGTTTCTACTCGCGTTTATACTTTACTCAAATAATAAAAAGATGCATAATCATAAAAACCCAGATAAAGATTTTTGTGCTTATATATATATCTTTGCTTAGTTTGCTAAATAAATAAATAAATGAAGTTTGCTATGAACCCTCATGATAAACTCTCACATAGAAATGATGAATAGTTGCTCTGCCATGACTTGTTCTCAAAATTGAAATCTCTCTCAAGTTTAGGCATGACTGTTATGAATTAAGATTTGCTCTAAACCTGAACTTGTGGGAAGAGTACTTGATCTATGTTGGGTATTCTTAACATCATTACTAAAAGTAGACTAAGTTCTAAATCTAGCAACGGTGCCAAAAATGCCAAACCTATCCCTCACACCACTTAAGCCAAGTTGTCATCCCTAGCATGACATGAGAGACGCGGTATTGAAATATGCAATTGCTCTTCTAAATAAATAATGAATGGCATCTGCAAGCGCACAGATTAATACCGATGCAGCATTTTAACCGGGAAGTATTCCAGGTATCGTTATTTATATTTTTACCACTGGGAAGGGATTAGAAATCATCACTAATGATTACAGAATAGAATATGAGATTGAGCATCTATCATTGCATGTATAATTGAGAACATTATATCTAACTCTTCATACAAGGATAAGTGTCACATAAAAGATATATGAAATAATAATAGTGACAAGGATAACTAATCTGATCTAGCCACATAATAAATATGATAAGCACCTCAATTAGATACTCTAGAAAGTCATTAGCATGGTATTAGAACGAACTACAAGAATATTCCCTAAGTTATTCTCAACTATATAGTCTAGCATTATCATAGTTAGTGCAAGCATACTTAGCAATCATTGTGAGACAAGACTACGCCCATGCATAGTGATATTAGCAAGGAATATGAGAAACATAGCAATCACTCCCCTGTAATAATGTTGCTCTGCCAGCCCAATACACGAGAGGGGGACTATATAAGAATCAATGAAGCTGTCACTATCACGAACTACCCCACGATCTGGCATATTGGGTACAATCGCAGATAAATACGGTATAAGCACCACGCCTACACAATATCTATCATTTACCCATGGATCCGATGGATAAACGCTATACGATCCTAAGCATGTATATAGATCGTATCTAACTAAGCCAAGTACATAACTATGATAAACTAAGAACAATATAATCTTGAATATAAGCAAGTAGAGCAAAGTCATAAGCAACATATTGAAGTAGAACAAAGTCATATTCATAATATTGAAGAACAAAGATAATTAGAAAGTAATTAGAAGCACAATTAGAGAATTACCAAGAATCCTCTTGACAGATCCGGAAACCAATCGAAGATTGACTCCTTCTAGTTCTAATCCTATGTAGCTATGCTAATCTAGATATCTAATTGATGTGGTGGCTCTAATCTTGATCAGAGGCTTCTTCTCCCTTGATGGAACAATGAATTAGGGTTGAGAGGCTCTCTCCTCCAGGGCCAGGGGGTCTGGTTTTATAGTCCCTTCAAGTGAATATGGGCCCTTGGATCAAACCGACATAGATTGTATGGTTTAGATTCATCCTTTAGGTCGGTGGAGATCTCCCGCAAAGCAGAGTCCTGATTGGTCACAGGGGGTGGGCGGGCGCCCTGACCAACTGGGCGGCCGCCCAGGGTCTGGCCCCGTTTCGCCTCCGCTTCGGTCTCGTGGCTTCTGGAGTCTTCTAGATGTAAGATAATTGCGCAGCACGTTAATATCTTTACGTAATCCTGACATGTGGGCCTTTCTTCCATATTTCCTGATAACCCCCTGCAGAAATAGATAAACACCAAAACTCATGGAATTCTGTCAGATAAAACCCTAAGTCTAGATCTTGATTTCATTTGGATCCTTTTCTTTATTTATTTGATAATTAAATTTGATACTTAAGGACCGTCAACAAACTCCCCCAAACTTACCTCTTGCTCGTCCCTGAGCAAGGATAGACTCAGCTATGGACCAGAAGTAGTTGCAATATCTTTTAAAAATTTGACGGTACACATGCTTTTAAATAGGATCTCATCTCTATGTTAGAGTAAACTGTCAAGACTTAAAACTTACTTACTTTACCTCCACCATGGGACTTGTAACCGTCACTTCTGTCTTGAGTGGTTAAAAGATAGAATAGTCTAGCCAAGTGCCATGTCTCTTATTCTTGATCAGCTATAGCTCTGGGGTTTTTGCAGATTTTCAAATAAAACTCAGAGATTCCTTGTATGATTCTCTCAGGTCTCTCTTTTGTGGTATTTTTGGATCCTTGCCAAGGCAGTGATGGTATATGCCTTCTCTCAAGATATGTAGTATTTGTGGTATGAGGCATAGTAACATTGTCTTCTCTCTCATCCTACTCTAATAAGGCTTTAATATCTAGAGCTCATAGGTGGGAGATAAAGTATACATACTTACAAGACATTTATTGCATAGTAAAATGGATCCAAAGTAACAAGTCAATAAGCCAAATCAAGATGTGCATGTGTGGCGAATGAATGGTGTATGGTGATGATGGTTATAACAACGATGAAAATAATGGTGGTGGAAGTCTAATTCTACTTTTGCTCTTTGAGGGGATACATACCTTCCTTGCTTTTGAAACTTTATGAGGAGAATGAGATGCTCTTCTTTTTCTTTTCTCTCAGGTGGGTATCTTGCACCCCTAATTCTACTATCGGACACTTGTCCATTTTTACCTCTCGTCTCACTTTTTCTTTTCTTTCGAGGTTCCGAGCACTTGCTCCTTTTTATTTCTTCGTATTATTCCTTTTTTTAGAGCATTCATCTCTTGAGATAATATAGCAAGTGGTAGTAACAAGATATCTTGAGCATTTATTTTACAAGGGGAAAACAAAAATATTTTTGGTTATTCTCTCCCGGATTAGGAGTAGAATATTTTTAGGTGGTTCTGGAGATGGAATGGGTAGATATATGTGGATGGTACTTCCGGAGTAGAAGTAGCATATATGAGTGAACGTGCAAGTGAAATCTTGATTTAACCACATGACAAGCTCCTAAGGGTCTACACAGCTTGACCACACTCAATGCTCATAAGCAGTAAATAGTAAATGTGTGGCTCAAAATCTAGCAAGCATGTATATATGGCTGTGGTAGGAATTTAAGCTCTCATCATACAGGAACTCATCATGCAACATTTTAAAGATTTTCAAAGATAAAATTCTCCAGAATTCTGGCATCTCTAGGAACAGATAAACAGCAGCTCAACCTTCCCATATCGTATCCGTTAACAACTTAGACTTCAGATCAAGTTTTCATCCCACAAGTTTAGGTCTAGGGCAAGCTTTAAATTATAACAGTTATATCTAAACTTGAGAGAGAACTCAAAATTTGCAAATTAGGCAGAGCAACTATTTATCATATCCATGCTTAAGTTTTATTTAGATACAAATTAGCATAGCCACTTTATTTATTTATTAAACACACTAAGCAAAAGACATATATAAGCATAAAATCTTTATTTGGTTTTCCCATAGTTTATGTGTATTTTAAATTCTAAAATAATATAAGTATAAAGATAGATAGAAATACTTATCGGGATAAATGGGGGTGCTCTCCCCCAAGCTGAATTTTGACGTAATTTCTCTTGATGTAGCTAGCAGGCGGCAGAGGTGTAGTTGAAAGTCAGCAGCATTCTGACAGCGATTAGAATGTCCTCCGTCTGCTAGTCTTCTTGATTCTTAAATTCTGTGGAGCTCAAATAGACAACAAAGCTTGTGGAACTGATTAAGTGATAGCAACAATATCTAGCCTTTATTATCTTGAGACTCCTTGATAAATATTACTCCCTGTTTTTATATTTTTATTTTATAAAGCAGAAAAATATTTATTTTTATTTTTATGCCTCCACAGTGAATGTACTTATGGGTTTTATGCCACTCGTATACTCACATGGGGCTTACTGTTTTTCATATTTTTATTTTCTTTTTAAGACAGCATGAGCATGATTAACTAAATAAACTATTTGAAATAACTGAAAGGGAAAGGGTAACTACCAAGTTTACCTCTTGGCAAGGCGTTCGGTGTTTTTAAGTCCTCTAATCGTCCTGAGGTTCGTTGGGTGGCGTAGTCGGTACTTCCGGCAGTGCCTCCTCTTCTTGTATAGTTATCTTCATTTTTCATACCTGACTCGGTGCTTCAATCTCCTCTGGATAATTCTGTTTAAACTCTACGTCTTCTGATCTTACAACTTCTCCTTCATAGTCTGCCCATCCGTCCTTGATGATCTACCTCCTCTGGTTGCGGTTGCGTCTCTTTCTGACCTGCTTAGATTCTTCAACGATATAGTCAGAGTCAGTAAAATAACGGCGTACCTTCTCTGAGGGGAAGTGCATATGGACTTCTCCGGTTCCAATGTAGATAATCGCTTTAACGGTGCTGAGGAACGGTCTTCCAAGGATGATGGGTGGATCATACTCGTCTTCTCCCATGTCAACAACTTGAAAGTCTGTGTAGACAAAGTGATCGTCTATTTTGACTGGGACATCAGATACTATTCCTTTAACTTCTCGAAATGTCGGATCTGCCATCTGGAGCTGAATGTATGTTGGTCTTAGTGGTATGGTCCCGAACAAGAGCCGATAGGTGACTGCGGCCATTATGTTGACGCCCGATCCGGTGTCGCAAATCGTCTTGTAGAAGTTGTATCCATTTATGGAGCAGTAGATGCTTGGCATTCCTGGGTCGTCCTTCTTGGTCAAAAACGGTGACTTAAGTTGGTGATCTTGACCTCCATGAACTACAGTGACCATCTTAGCTGACTCGGTCCACACTTGCTTGTTCCTGTTTCTCCTGTTGGTCCTCTTCCTTGATTTACGTCTGGGTTGATCTTGAATTTGTGTAGTCTTGTTCTTGAAGAAAAACGTCTCCTTCTTCCCTTTGACGTAGAAACTGATCTTGGCAGCACTGGCGTAGATGATAGCTCCCGTGGTGTTCAAAAATGGCCTCCCTAGGTTGATAGGTGCTCTCTCATCATTTCCGGTCTCTACCACTACGAAGTCTGCTGGGGCATATAAGGTACCAACTCGGACGCAAAGGTTCCTCACTATTCCTTTTGGAAAAGTTATCGTCTGATCTACAAACTGCAAACACATGGTTGTCTCTAATAAAGGATATGTAAAGAATTTCTCATAGAGTACCCTGGGTATAATGTTGACACACTAGAGCCATAGTCACAGAGTGCTTCTGGGAAGTCCACCATGCCGATGGAGATCGGGATGACGGGGCGTCCTAGATCGCCTCTCTTGACCGGCAGACGGTCAGTAGAAAATTCAGTGACGGGGTTACTCCAATTACCTGCATCAAACACGTCTACAAGATTTGCAGATTCTAATCCTTCCGGTTGTGATGGTATACCGGGGTTAGTAGTAGGAACAGCAGCAGCTATTTGATTTAACTGAGATTCAATCATTTTATTAAAGCTAATTTGATTCTTGATGGCAGTAGAAAAATTATCCATCCTATTATTTATATTTTCTAACATTTTATCATTAGATGCCAATTTCATAGATAGGTTATCCATTACCTTTCCTTGATTAGACACTAACTCTCTCAAAGGTGGAAAATTATTATTATTGTTGTAAGAATTATTACCTTGATAATTACCTAAGTAGTTAGGCCTCTGTTGATTCCAACCTTGATTTTGGTGAGGACGGTTGTAGTAGTTGTTGTTGTTGTTGATGTAGTTCACATCCTCGAGTATCTCAGGGCAGTGGTTGCCTGAGTGTCCAGTGTCTCCACACTCCTCACAAGTCATGTGAGAGTCGTAGATGTGCATACCTTCTTTCTTGTCTCCAGCTCTATCGTCGAGCTTCTTCATGAGCAGGTCTAGCTTTGCAGACAGCATGTCTACCTCCTTCAGCTGATGCATACCTCCACCTCTCTTGCATGTCTGGGTCCTCTCTTCATTCCAGCTTTGATTGGACGCCATCTTCTCCACAAGAGCTGTGGCTTGTGGTATAGTAAGTGATAAGAATGCTCCTCCAGCTGCAGCATCCATGGTCTCTCGGGCACTGTTGCTGAGCCCATGATAGAATGTCTGCATCAATAGCCAACTCTCCATTCCATGATGGGGACATTCTAGGATGTAGTCTTGAAAGCGCTCCCATGCTTCTGGAACAGATTCATCATTTTGTTGCTGAAAACTTGTAATCTTCCCACGGAGAGCATTGGTCTTGCCCATGGGAAAGAACTTAGTCAGGAAGTTTGTTGAGCAGAGTGCCCATGTAGTATTCTTCTCCTTTGTAGCGTAGAACAACTGCTTCGCTCTTCCTAACAGTGAGAATGGGAAGAGGCGAAGTAGTATAGCGTCCTTGGAAACTCCTGTTATGGTGAATGTGTTGCAAATCTCCAGGAAGTGTTGTAAATGAGCACTAGCATCTTCGTGTGCCTTCCCACAGAACTGGTTGGATTGCACCATGTTGATAAATCCAGGCTTGAGCTCAAAGTTGCCATCAATCTCTGCAGCAGGTCCAGTGCGGATGTTGTCCGTAGTGGGAGCTGAGAACTCGCGAATTGATTTGTTCGCCATGGCTTCGAACTCTGAAGACAAGTTTTGGTGATCTTCTTGATTGGATGAAGCTTCTTCGTGAAGTGTTGATGATTTCTTTAGCTTGGCTCTCGTCTTCTTGAATAATGCTTCAGGATCGTCAACAAAATTCCCTGGAAGATGTCTTCTATTCATACATTCCCCTGCGTAAGATAAAATAGAAAAATATCGGGGTAAAACTGTATGAGAGAATAGATAAGCTCAATCATATTAGTGATGCGAATGATAACTCAAAATCTTTTATTCCATTCCTGATTAGTAATCAACCTTCCCCGGCAACGGCGCCAAAAATGCTTGTTGGGTATTCTTAACATCATTACTAAAAGTAGACTAAGTTCTAAATCTAGCAACGGTGCCAAAAATGCCAAACCTATCCCTCACACCACTTAAGCCAAGTTGTCATCCCCAGCATAACATGAGAGACGCGGTATTGAAATATGCAATTGCTCTTCTAAATAAATAATGAATGGGATCTGCAAGCGCACAGATTAATACCGATGCAGCATTTTAACCGGGAAGTATTCCAGGTATCGTTATTTATATTTTTACCACTGGGAAGGGATTAGAAATCATCACTAATGATTACAGAATAGAATATGAGATTGAGCATCTATCATTGCATGTATAATTGAGAACATTATATCTAACTCTTCATACAAGGATAAGTGTCACATAAAAGATATATGAAATAATAATAGTGACAAGGATAACTAATCTGATCTAGCCACATAATAAATATGATAAGCACCTCAATTAGATACTCTAGAAAGTCATTAGCATGGTATTAGAACGAACTACAAGAATATTCCCTAAGTGATTCTCAACTATATAGTCTAGCATTATCATAGTTAGTGCAAGCATACTTAGCAATCATTGTGAGACAAGACTACGCCCATGCATAGTGATATTAGCAAGGAATATGAGAAACATAGCAATCATTCCCCTGTAATAATGTTGCTCTGCCAGCCCAATACACGAGAGGGGGACTATATAAGAATCAATGAAGCTGTCACTATCACGAATGTTGACACTTCTTAACGCAACCACCGGATATCGGCAACGGCGCCAGAAATGCTTGTTGACACTTCTTAACGCAACCACCGGATATCGGCGACGGCGCCAGAAGTGCCCTGGTAGGGTAACTCTATTTACTATTGGATAATTCCGCAAGCGCACAGAATGTACCGCTGTAGCACTTCACCAAGGAGTATTCCAAGGTATCGTAATTTATATTTTCCCAAGGGAAAGCGGCTAAGTGTGTTTAACAAAAAGGGGAATGAGATTCCTTGAGTTATCTAGTATCAACTAGTGAATAAGGGTGGTAAATAACAAATAGGAACGGTAGTGGTGAATCCAAGGTCCTATGCTGAAGGTAAATGGTAGAGTTAGCTAGGTGGGAGGACAACGAGTGAGTAAAGGACTCCTATGTATCTAACTTGACTTCTGTGACTTACTTTAATAGATAATTGTCTTAACTACGCTAGAGCCTTACTAACTGTGTGCGAGGGATAGCCGAGCTGGTAAGACGCTTAGAAGGTTTTTCACCTAACCCCTTACCGAAAGCGACTATTGGGCTTATGGACGCCTTACCTTTTAAGAACTAGCCTGTACGTGAGGAGAACCTAATGCCGCCCACGATCTGTCACCTACTAGGGAGTGCGCTCCTACTTTCCATTCAAGCCAGCGGTAATCAAAGGTAATCTTAAGTATGAGCACCACGCTCACACTTAATCCTACAACGCTAACTAGTTGCAGCTAGCTAGAGCTCCTATACAAGATAGGACGATGATGCACACACAGGAGTGGTTACAGGTCACTAACTTCACTAAGACAACTATATTACTAAAGTAAATGCACAACAAGACTAAAAGACTTGCACTAAGTAAGAACTCAGTAAAGTAAAGTAAGAATAATATATTAATAAAAGGAAAGTCTTACAAAAGTAGAAAGGTACAAGAGCTATACCAGACTCTCCAGAAGACGACTCCGGAGACCCCGAGCTTCGCTCGACTCGACTCTAACTCCCACTCTAGACTAACTACTACTCTACTTGTATGCTTGGAACTTGTAATGCACTTGGCCTTGGAATTGCACACTTGAAATGAAGGATGGAGGCTGCCTTTTATAGAGGGAGATGGAGTAGGGGTTACTCCATCGCCACGTCATCGATCCGCGTGACATCTTCTCTCCACCCTTGGATCAAACCGACCTCACAACCACCATTTGATCAACGGCAGGGGCAAATCAACATGTGGGACATGTGGGGAAGGTCGGTGGGAGGCCACCGACCCTAGAACCGCCTTTGATGTGGGGTCGGGCGACCCCACTTCTGGGCCTCTGGGCCCACCAGCAGTGTCCACAGGGGTCCCTTATGTCGGTGGACTAGGTGGCACACCTGGGTCCCACCAAAGAGGGGTCGGGCGACCCCCTCCCTGTGGGCCCAGGGTGTCACCTGTTGTCCCCTCGATCTCCTCTTGATGATTCTGATGTTGGCTTTGTCAAATAATGTCTTGAATTTGTTGTTCCTGCATAAACAAGCTAAGAGTACAAGTGGAACTAGTTATGGATAAAATATGTTCATGTCATGTCGTTTCCTCTTGCAACCGAGGCATGTTGACGGTGTTTTGTATGTGGATTTCTATGGTATATCCACCGTCAACAACGAACTACCCCACGATCTGGCATATTGGGTACAATCGCAGATAACTACGGTATAAGCACCACGCCTACACAATATCTATCATTTACCCATGGATCCGATGGATAAACGCTATACGATCCTAAGCATGTATATAGATCGTATCTAACTATGCCAAGTACATAACTATGATAAACTAAGAACAATATAATCTTGAATATAAGCATGTAGAGCAAAGTCATAAGCAATATATTGAAGTAGAACAAAGTCATATTTATAATATTGAAGAACAAAGATAATTAGAAAGTAATTAGAAGCACAATTAGAGAATTACCAAGAATCCTCTTGACAGATCCAGAAACCAATCGAAGATTGACTCCTTCTAGTTCTAATCCTATGTAGCTATGCTAATCTAGATATCTAATTGATGTGGTGGGTCTAATCTTGATCAGAGGCTTCTTCTCCCTTGATGGAACAATGAATTAGGGTTGAGAGGCTCTCTCCTCCAGGGCCAGGGGGTCTGGTTTTATAGTCCCTTCAAGTGAATATGGGCCCTTGGATCAAACCGACATAGATTGTATGGTTTAGATTCATCCTTTAGGTCGGTGGAGATCTCCCGCAAAGGAGAGTCCTGATTGGACACAGGGGGTGGGCGGGCGCCCTGACCAACTGGGCGGCCGCCTAGGGTCTGGCCCCGTTTCGCCTCCGCTTCAGTCTCGTGGCTTCTGGAGTCTTCTAGATGTAAGATAATTGCGCAGCACGTTAATATCTTTACGTAATCCTGACATGTGGGCCTTTCTTCCATATTTCCTGATAACCCCCTGCAGAAATAGATAAACACCAAAACTCGTGGAATTCTGTCAGATAAAACCCTAAGTCTAGATCTTGATTTCATTTGGATCCTTTTCTTTATTTATTTGATAATTAAATTTGATACTTAAGGACCATCAACAATCTAAAGTTTAAGTCGTTAACGGATATGATATGGGAAGGTTGAGCTGCTATTTATCTGTTCGTAGAGATGATAGAATTCTGGAGAATTTTATCTTTGAAAATCTTTAAAATGTTGCATGATGAGTTCCTGTATGATGAGAGTTTAAATTCCTACCACAGCCATACATACATGCTTATTAGACTATGAACCATACATTTACCTTTTACTGCTTATGAGCATTGAGTATGGTCAAGCTGTGTAGACCCTTAGGAACTTGTCATGCGGTTAAAATCAAGATTCACTTGCAAGTTCACTCATACATGCTGCTTCTATTCCAGAAGTACGCATCCACATACATCCATTCATTTCCATCTCTAGATTCACCCAAAATTATTCTACTCCTATCCAGGAGAGAATAGCTAAAAACATTATCCTATCCCTGTTATTCCGCGTGAAATAAATGCTCTGAAAAAAGAGTGAATACGAGGAAATAAAAAGGGGCAAGTGCCCGAAACCTTGAAGAAAAGAAAAAGTGAGACGAGAGGTAAAAATGGACAAGTGTCCGACAGTAGAATTAGGGGTACAAGATACCCACCTGAGAGATAAGAAAAAAAAAGAAAATATAGAGCATCTCATTCCCTTCAAAAAGCTTCAAAGTGCAAGAAAGGTATGTATCCCCTCAAAAGAGCAAAAGTAGAATTAGAATTTCACCAATGTTTTCACCATTATCACCATCATCACCATACACCATTCATTCACCACACATGCACATCTTGATTTGACTTATTGACTTGTTTCTCTAGATCCATGGTTTGACTATGCAATAAATGTCTTATAAGTATGTATTAGCTGTCTCCCACCTATGAGCTCCAGATATCAAACCTTATTAGAGTAGGGTGAGAGAGAAGGCAATATCACTATGCCTCATACCACAAATACTACATACTTTGAGAGAAGGCGTATATCATCACTGCCTTGGTAAGGATCCAGAAATACCACAAAAGAGAGATTTGATAGAGTCATACAAGGAATCTCTGAGTTTTGTTTTGAAAATCTACAAAAAGTCGAGAGCTATAGTTGATCAAAGAACAAGAGACATGGTGCTTGACTTGACCGTTCTATCTTTTAACTGCTCAAGACACAAGTGACGGTTGCAAGCCCCATGTTGGAAGGTAATATGAGTAATTTTAAATCTTAACAGTTTATCGTAACCCAGAGATTAGATTTTGTTTGAACGCATGTGTACCTTTAAGGCATAAAACCACTGAAGAAACTCTTGAGTCCATCTTTGCTCAGGGACGAGCAAGAGGTAAGCTTGGGGGAGTTGTTGACGGTCCTTAAGTACTAAATATAACCATGAAATAAATAAAGAAAAGGATCCAAATGCAACCAACACCCAGACATAGGGTTTTATCTGACAGAATTCCATGAGTTTTGGTGTTTGTCTATTTCTGTAGGGGGGTATCAGGAAATATGGAGGAAAGGCCCACATGTCGGGTTTACATAGAGATATGAACGTACCGTGCAATTTTCTATCATCTAGAAGACTCCAGAAGCCACAGGAACGAACGGGAGGCCGAGCGGGCTCGGGTGCAGGGCGCCCGCCCTCCCCCCTTGGGCGCCCGCCCTGTCCTAGAGTCCAATCAGGACTCGCTTCGGGGATTATGCTCCACCGACATAAAGAATCAAGAATAACCGTTCAATCAATGTCGGTTTGATCCGACGGCCCAGATTCACTTGAGGGGACTATATAAGCAGACCCCCTGGCCCCTAGAGGAGGCACCCCTTGGTCCCTATTCATTATTCATAGACAGAGCAAAAGCTAGCGTTTGGAGTAGAGAGCTCTCCTCTCATCTCTAAACTAGAGTAGATCTAGATAGTAGCGAGATGGAGAGCCAGGGAGGATTGGAGGAGAGGCCGGCCTGTCGGTTCTTCCTCTGGTTGTACTTCGCCATGATCAAGCTCTAATGAAGCTTGCTCATGGGATGACTCTGGTAATGTACTTCTAATTCATTATGCAATTACTAATCATGTATGTTCTGGTTCACAACTCTTTTGAGTACTTCTAATCTATAGGACCCTATAGGTTAGAGTTGTAGTATAGGTGTAAGCGTGGTGCTTAGACCCAGATTACATGTGGATATCCCCTGTCTAGTTGCATCGTGTGGTAGGCCACGTAGGTGACAGTTACGTTGGTCCCCTGTAGTCCACCTCCTATTAGCAGTACGGGTAGGGTTTATCGGCCTATGGATAAGCATCCTTTGTGGTGTATTCTTATCACGTGGTTCGTCCCAGACATAGACATACCCCTTTGAAGTAGAGAAACCATAGTTATCCTCTCTATTCTGATACCATCACCCATATACTAGATTGCTCTACTCTCTATTCCCATATTATCACCCATTGTTATCTTACCTTTAATATTGTTCTTATTCAATTCTACCATCTTTCCTATTTACACTTATCTATCTATCTTGGTTAAGTTAGAGCGTAGTTGGTTCTCCCGTATCCCTGTGGATACGATGGAGACCTTTAACCGGGTAAAAGCTACATCGGTATCTATGCGCTTGCGGATTATCTGTGTGCGTATAAATACCATAGTACACTCTAGTGCCATGCTGGGGATGACAACCAAGTATTCCAGTGGTGTTAGCAAGTGTCAACAGTACTCTTACAAGTTCTACGGCTCAAGTCGAACCAGTTGATACCTATGCACAACCTAGGATGGACCGGAGCGAGCTCGCTGCCGGCCATGGTGCAACGGTGGTGCTGCTCCCCGTCGACCTGAGGCGTTGGCCAGGTAGAGCGCGATAGGAAATGTTTGGGAGCTTCGTGGTGCACAGGCGAGCGCGATGCGCTAGCTAGGCGGTGGAGAAAGGCACGGTGGCACGCGGGCCACATGCGCGGTGATGGCGCTCTCGCCGGAGAAGAAACCGAGGGCGGGCGGGGGCTCACCGTGCATTACCAAGCGCTCGAAGGCATGTCCCACAACGGCGAAGCGAGGGCGGAGCTCGGGGAGGGAGGAATCCACGAATGGCTCACGTGATGAGGATGAACGGCCAGAGCGGAGCTCGGAGCTCCAATTGCGAGTGCGGAGCGCGGGCGGGAGAGCGAGAGAGGGAGAGTGGGCGAGCGCGAATGGC
The DNA here is from genome assembly GCF_000003195.3 of Sorghum bicolor. Taxonomy (NCBI): domain Eukaryota; kingdom Viridiplantae; phylum Streptophyta; class Magnoliopsida; order Poales; family Poaceae; genus Sorghum; species Sorghum bicolor. The sequence goes on from NC_012874.2 coordinate 24,328,189, forward strand.
AGCAGAGGGGGAGGCGAGTGCGACCGGGGCTTCTCGTGGCCGACCCTGGCGCATCCACCTCGGCACATGCGCGCCACGCGGTTGCAGAGCCCTGGCGGCTCGCCACGGCGGCACGGCACGGCCGGTCGTCGTGCGTGGACACGGGCGTGGGTGCGGGGAGGGGGAGACGCGGTGGTGGGCTGGGCCGGCTTCGGACAGCGGGCCAGAAGCGTGGCCGCGGCCTGCTAGCGCCACCCTTTTCCCTTTTCTATTTATTTTGAAATTCTTTCTCCCAAATTTCTTCCAAGCTTATTTTGACTCACTTAAAATCTTTTTTAGTTTTGGTTCCTAAAACAAAAGTTGTCAAAAATAAATAGTTCTACAACTTTGCTTTAAACTGCAACTCCAAATTCCAAATAGAATTTGAAATGCAATTCAAAACTATCTCTAGGTTTTTAAATAAATTCATTTTGGGGATTTTTGTATAAAATCCATTTCTCAAATTCTAGAGCTCCAAAAATTTAACAAAAATATTATTAATTCTTTTATAACATATTTCAACTTATTTTGGTCATTACAAGCAAATTTAAAGAAAGCATACAAATTTTATCATATTTAATTCATTTAAATTAAGCACATAAAATTACAAATTAAAAGCTACCATGCTTATGTGATGATATGCTCATGCTATGCTTGATGAAAAATGCTTATGAGTGAGTTTATGAGACTAAGAGCATGCTTAACACCTAGGGAGTTACATGCCCCACTAGGTTAACCAATCAACATGAACTTTGCGTGTCAGCTTCCACCGACTATGAGGATTAATCTTAAGCGCACATTTGAGTTGGTTTGATCCAATGGCTGTGGTGGTTCCTAGGAGGCTACAAATAAAGATGCTGTCCCCCTTCTGAGGTGTAACTCTGAAACCCTAATTCATATTTTTCTAGAGAGAGTTAGTCAAAGAGGGGTCCCTCAAATGGATCTATCTCTTTAGGGTTTGAGCAACAAGAGAGACTGAGAGAGTATAGGGTGGAGATAGAACAGGAGGAAGCCTGGCTTGTCGGGGTCTTCTTCCTTGTATGTGTGGGATAAAGTCTCCTAACCTGAGGCTTGGTTCTAGAATCATTCGACAATTCGACTTCTAATACTAGTAAGTTATTGTTCTTATTGTTCTTTGGTATACGAGTTTACTTTATTTGCTTGCGCTTGGGAATAATGTAATCATTCATAGTGTAAGCATGGTGCTTGGGCTGGGAACACTCGTAGATACTGCCGATCCACGACATCACCTTCCCAAGCGTCCAGAGCCATCGAAACTAAGCCGATTTGACGTGGACAGGCTAATAATTGTGCACAAGGATTGTTCCCAACCTCTACTACCAAATGATGTGTTTTGCACATGGAAAACGTTACGCCTGCACGAGTTACCACCTCCATGAGTTGATCTGAGCCATGGGATGTTGAGGCGGTTTGATCAGACAACAGCCGCTGCATTAGGTATGGCGTCCGCCACTCCTCAGGGCCTCCGAAGCACTTTTGTCACCTTCAGCCTATATAAACCCCCCTTACGTCACTTCGAGAGTAGGCAACCCCATGTGATAGTTAGTCTAATAAAGTTAGTAGTGAGTTGCTAGCTAGTTGCCTCCCTTGGAAGAGGAGTAAGAGAGGAGAAGAGGAGCAGTCAGGAGAGGAGCTAGGCTTATTAGTGACCTCTGCTTCCCTCTACTTTGTGCTTCTTCTTTGGTAATTCTATACACCTTTATTATAACTAAGTACTTATTTATTTGTATTTGTGTGCTTGTTTCATTGCTTGGTTAGAGTGCTCTAGTTCTAGGATCTAGATTAGATTAGTAAGTGTGTAGATTAAGTGCGGTGCTTAGGCTATAGCTTACCCTTGAATACGGCTAGGCCAAACGAATAGTTGTGGTAGTGGCAGGAGGTGACAACCCTGTTCTCCTATGTATTCCACCACGATAGGCCTAGTTATTAAAACGTGGAGCTCATTGAGCGTCATGCCTAATCAACCCTTTTGGGTGAGTTTAGGACACATACGCTCGTAGTGCATAAGTCAGGAATATATATGCCCTTAGCGCAGTAATGGTAGTGGACCAACCCTAGAAGTAGCCCCTATAATTCTCTACCCATTGTCATCTTTTCCTATAGCCTTTAGATCACTTCATGTTCGTCATGGATTCAATAACCCTAGGAATACTCCTTTGGTGAAAATCTACAAATGACAGCCGTGCGCTTGCGGTTAATACTGTGAGCCACCTAAGCTATCTACAAGTTTTTCTGGCCATATTGCCAAGGAATGGAAATTGATATCTGAAGACTAGAATTAGGATTTCTATTCCTCTCCATATGGAGAATTTATCTGTGATCCACTTCACGGCTCCTAAGAGTTCACGATTAGAACGACCTTTATCATCCCAAAATATATAGACTGATAGTTACGAGTTACGTGCAAGCTTTATCAGGGGTGTACCTCCTCAAGAAATGCAAAGGAGAATGCATATTCACATTTATGAGATTTTGGACAAGTGGTGTTCATGCTTGAATATTTCAAGAATGTCACATCAAACACTTGCGTGGAAATTTTTTTCGGTTCACTTTTATGGGAGTAGCCAAATTCTGGCACACTGGAACCGTAGAGAGTGTAGACGGATAATGGGAAGCGTTATGAACTATGTTCACCTTAGCATTCTTCCCCATAGTTAGAGTAGTTCAATTACAATGGTTCTCACCTTTCAATAGAAGGAGGAAGAGACTCTAGGAGCAACTTGGGCCGATATATCGATTTGGTTAATTCGGGACCTGACTTAGCCATTCCATATCAAATGCCGTTACAATATTTGTATATTAGATTAGATAAGGAGACTGCCCGTTCTGTTGACAATGCGTCAGACGTGGCATTTCTTCATCTTTCATCACATAGTGGACGGGAGGTTCTCAGAAAAATCTCGAGAATACCCCCTACACCGTTGTTCATGATGACTTCCCTGAAGAATAGAAGCTCCCAGAGGAAAAACCATCCATCCCTATTAACGATGAGCCCTCAGTTAGTCAACACAAACCTACACCAGACTACCAAGAGGAGGAAGAAATTCCATTTGACCTTTTCGACATCGAAGATGATTTGTATGACGATTATGGGAATGCTAGGCATTACCCTATCCATGCAATTCAATCTATAGATCAACCTTCTGGTTCTCCTGATGAAACATCATGCTTAAAGAGTCTACAAGAAATCTCAGCCATCCTAAGCCACGAATGGACTGCAGAACTTGAGGCAGCTGACAACATCCTTCGCACTCACTACAATGTCGATGTGGTGAAATGCCAAATCGGATGAAGGCATATTTGAGCCCTTTATGATCCTGTTGTTGGGTTGAATATGATTTCTAGCTCTTATTTAGCTAGGAATTTTTCCACAATGCCCATTGATTCCAAATCAACCCATTGTTGACACTTCTTAACGCAACTACTTAAAATTGATTCTTAAACCTATCCCAAGGAACGGCGTCAAAATTACTTAACATCACTTAAGTTAGGTTGTCATCCCTAACATGATGTTGAAGTGCTGGTATTAAATCTATATGCTTTTCGAAGAATAAATAAATAAATAAATAAATAATGGATGCACAAGCGCACAGATAATACTGATGTAACATTTTATCCACGAGTATTCCATGTATTGTTATTTATATTTTTACCACTAGGAAGGGACTTGCAATGGATAATGAGCAATGAGCACTGATGTAATCATGGAGACCTTAACCATGTCTTTGTCTATCTCTCATGCAAGGTAAGTGTCACATGCGGTAAATATATGAATATAAATAATAAGTGACAAACGATAAATAAGAATTCATAGTCATAAGATAAACAAGATAATCATTTTAATTAGATTACTCTAAGTCTATAGCACTAGCATGGTATTAGGACAATCTATAAGAATAAATCCTATGTATTCTAACTATACTATCAACGCATACATTGATTAGTGCATGTACACCTAGCATCATCACTAGAAAATGTTATATCTATGAATAGTGATATTAGCAAAAAAGATCATGAACATAGCAATCACTTCCCTGTAATAATGGTGCTCTACAATCATTATAAGTAGGCGAAGGGTGTCAATGACATGATGTAGAAGTGTCACATATTGACTCAACAGGACTGTCACATATTGTCGAGGGTGTCAATAGGGGTACCCCAGCAAACATTCACAATGAAAAGATCCAAGAACAACTCGAGGATCAGGCTCGACGATCTAGTACAAACATAGGTCCACCAAAGCCGTAGCTCAACCCAGAACGCGACATCGACCCAAGCCTCGAATACGGAAATACGGTCAAGCGAATGGTCAAGGGCTCGATAGCGACCATAGATTATGGAAAGGGCGTCGAGCGAATCGGCAGGCCTCGAGCGCAAAAGCGTTCCCTGCCGCCTGTCGCGGGTACGGGTTCTAGGGCATTTGATGCCACTACCATGCTCCCACCTAAGCCAACAGTCACGGGAAGCATGATAGGGTAACGTGCACCCATCAAATCCCCCCTTTTTTCCTAGCTTTATCCAGAAGATTAGAGAAAAGTACAAACCGGTACAGTGGAGCGGGCGTAATATCCCATCAAGGCACCCCTCAAGACGATAAGGTCAGCGCTCTTGTATGACAAAACTGCCTGTACCACCAGACCCTTGAATATGCACGCCCCTTCCTTGTGGCAGAACCTCCTAAGTGTTTGGGCCCTACGACACCTGTCATTGTCCTAAGGACCTCTGACGGTGATGTCGGGGATCCTCCAACTCTAGAAGTCCGATGAGCATCTCAGGACGCTCATTCCACCGCTACGTGTGGCATATCAAACAAGCTCGTCCTGACCACTAGCGATGGTCAATTAACGAGAATTTCTTCTTCTTGCCTTTACAGGATAGCAAGTGGCCACCTTAACACCAGGATCACTCGTTGCGTAGACGTTGCAGTATCACAGACGACATAAGACCAAAATAATATTTCAGAGTAAAACAGCAGAAGCATTACGTAACTTAATTTACAAAAGTAGTTCTTCCAAGTAGTAGAGTGTTATTACAAGCCAGGTCCAATGGAGGAACTTAAACTTTAGTACACAAATTACAAATTTACAGACCCTGCCCATGGGTCACGCTCACTCTTCCTCGTCGTCAACCTCGACGACGGTCACACAACAGGTTCCGAAACATGTCGGCTCCTGAGCTTCACCTACAACAGGGGTTATAAAACCCCGAGTACGGGAGTACTCAACAAGACTTACCCGGCGGAAAAAGAGGAGAAATTAGGGATGCAGGCTTATGGTAGACAAGGAGTGGCTGAGCAAGGAGCCAAATTGTTTTGCCAAAAAGCTTACCAATAGTGCATCCTTACTTTCAAGTTTTACCCACAAATTCCTCTCCTTAAGAGGTCGAGGAGTTCGAGGACAGTCTATCTAGTTGCTTCTCACAGACAAGTATGTAAGTTCCTAGTCCTTAATCAAAGTATTATCTATCCAACGGCCATAGCTTCATGTCACTCTGAGTCCGGGAATTGGGATCCGATCCTCATGCGACATTTCCCCCTTTTTCATTTTACCACTTAGTACCATATTTAACTACGATGAGGGTCGAAGGAATTGAGTCTCCCAATTGGGGAGCAACGACGATTCGAATCGCTTAGCAATCCAGCTGGAGTTCCTAACCACCCGACATATGTAGAACCAAATCTTGCATATGTCAACCCAAATCTAGCTCTCCCCAAATTTGACCAGGTTCGCGGCACCCGAGAGCACAGTACCGCACCATCCAGCCCATTTGCCAGGAGGGTACACACTACTCTCGCCATCGCTCCATGCCCAGTACGCGAGTAGCTGTTCGCGTCGGGGAATCACATGACTGGGCTTACCGAGGGCTAGTGGCTAGTACTATAAATTCTCAACCCAGCAGGCCATCAACGGAATGGTCCTTAATCGACACAGTTGGAGACACTACTTTAAGACTCCATTCTTAAAGCAAGTCCACCGACCGGTCTCAAGTTGAAACATCATTGACCATAAGTGTATCCCACAACAACCCTTCAATCTTTGTTTGAAAACCTATCTAGTAGCAGGGCTAAGCATCGCTACGCAATTTTAAAATAAAACAGGTGCCAAGGACAAGATAACAAATATCAAGGTAGTAAATGCAACAAGTAGGTTAACCCAATTCTCAACTACGTAATGCAGCATTTTCAATCCATAAGTGATAAAGGATTTAAAACATTCAAGGAGGGGTTAATGCATCCGGGGCTTGCCATGGTTGCAGAGCTAAGAGGGACCCTCAGAGACTTCCCAAGTCTCGGATCCTACTTCTTCGAACGGAGCACCGACCTCGAGGTTCGGATCAACGGTCGCTCCTTCGGCCACGTGCACTATACGCAAAATGATGAATGCTCATGATATGCGTATGAAAAAATTTAAGAAGGACCGAGTTGAGTACAACTCCCCTCCTCGGTGCAAGGACATGTTAAACAGCAATTAAAGTTGTTTATCATCTTTGTGTTTTTACCCAAGAGGTTGCATCAGAGAAATAAGATTTCTCTCAACTCACAATTATTCTTAATTAATTCATAATTAACTAATTATTACTCCTTTTTACTCTAATTAATTCTTAATTAAGTATTAACATCAAACAATAATTAAGTGCCAAAGGTCATTAAGGTTAATGACCTTAGGTCATCATATAATCCCAAATCACTTAAATCCTAATTTTGATAATTTAAACTAATTATCATCTAATTATTCTAGAATTATTATTTAATTACTAATTAAGGGTTTAATGATATTTTATTCAAACATTATCGAAATGCCACTAAACTTTGTGTGAGGCTAGGGAATAATACTCAGAGACTTCCACAAATTTTGGTGATTTTTGGATATACCCATAAATTATTAAAATTCATGGAAGTTTCATTTACTAATTAAAAGAGGCAGTTTTTATATACATGCAAACTACCAGAAAATAGAATCTAATATTTTTCCTATGGTCTACTCATTTTATAGAACCTACACAAAAATTTTCATCATTTTTGGATCAGTATATGATTTTCTATACAAATTCAAACATCAAGCATTTTTAAATCAAAAAGAAAAGGGACAACAGCACTGTGCTACTGCGGTCGGCCCGTTTAGCCTCGGCCCAAGCTGGCCCACGCGCGCGCTGCTCCCCTCCTCTCTCTGCGGGTCGCTGACGGGCGGGTCCCTCCCGTCAGACCCTTCTTCCTCCTCTCGCCGCGGCTCCGGCGAGCCCAAGCACGCCGTCGGCGAGCTCCCAGCCTCCGCGGTAGGGCGAGCTAGCACCCTCAGCTCCCCGCGCATCTCCTGAGACGCTCAGATCACGTGCTACTCCCCCCTAATCCCCTTGCCCGCGTCTATGGCGGACGGCAATGCTAACCGCGCGAGCACCGGCCACTGCAAGCGAGTAAAGCGTGAACCGAAGAGCGCATAAGCATCAGTGGCTCACTGTGACTTCAACGGAGCAAGGAGCGGCGGTGGGGAGGCTTGGAACAGGTCTGGCCACGGTGAAACACCCACGGCGGCGATTCCGGCCGGAGTCGGAGGAGAATGGCTCGGTTGCGGGAGATGAGGGGTTAGAGCTTGCGCTAGGGGGCGCAATCGGTGGCTGGGTTCTTGGCAGAGTTGTTGGTGTGCTCGGGTGGCTTGGAAGGGAAGCAGGCGAGGCGGATTTGGCAGGCGCAGCAAGCTCGTCGGTGTTGAGCGGAAAGGAGAAAAATAGGTGGCCGTGCAGTGTGGTCACTAATGGAATGGATGAGCACGCCAGGGGCTCGTCCACTTCATGGCGGGCTCGCGCCGCCAAGCAGCTGCATGGCTAGGTGCGTGGCGGGGCACGCGAAGGCGGCGCCTGCCCGCCCTGCGGCCGCGTTGGACAGGGCTCGTGATCCTCATTGGATCACTGTAGCAAGCCCTATCCACCTTGCTTTGGTATTTTGCAAAATTCGTCCAAACTTTGAACTAAAGTCCAAAATCTGTTAAAACAAAAGTTGTGCAGAATTTTACAAGCTACAAAACATCTTTTGGTGTCCAAAACTGATTCTAAGTGGAAAATGGTGAATTTGACAAAACAGTTTGAATTTCAAATCTCAAATTAGGGAAATTCTAATTTTTGAATTGGGGCAGATCAGAATTTCCAAAATTACTTTTGATTTTCCATAACAACTTGAAAAATTCCCAACATGAAAGTTGTTCAACGTTCTGAGCTCTACAACCTTCATGTTGGTCACTTTTCAAGATTCCAAATAGAATTTGAATTGGGGATTCAAATTGGAAAAGGGGGATACTTTGTGGAAATCGGTATTTTCAAAATTACTTTGAATTTTGTATTGAAACATCAAAAACTCAAAACATCAAAGTTGTACATCTTGACAAGATCTACAACTTTGCTTTTGAACTCAACCTCAAATTTTGCATAGTTTTTAAATTGTACAAAAGGGGCAAATCTAGGGTTTTAAAATCAAGGTTTCCCCCCTATTTTCTCGGAAACCTTCCACCCTAGGAATTTCACAACCACACTAGCTTTAGTACACCTTGCAAACACACTTTAATTCCCTAAGCACAAACAATCGAAATAAACTTGTTTTAATTTGATGCATCAAGTGGTACTTAATCAATATGCGATGCAATGCTCATGATGACATGATCCAGAACATCGGGGATGTTATATTCCTTGGGAAGGATTGAGCGACAGAAGTCAGCGCTCTGACCACTCTAGACATGGCGAGTGTCGCAATGTACAAGCATGCTCATGCCCAAGCCAATACCAGATGATGTACACGAGATATGCTTAGGAAATGTTCGCGCCATCATCACCAAAGTACCTTGTAACAAGATGGCTCGAGGCGACACCGGTACGGAGGTCTCAAGTAGGTCAGCACCATACCCCTATCGAGGCCTACTCAAAACACCTATATCCTGTAATCTAAGCCTCCCCTTGAGACTATAAAAGGGGTTGATGGGGACGACAAGAGATACAACATACATAGAACGCATTTACACACACTCCCACAACCAACTAGGACTTAGAATATTCAGTTGGATACACTTGTATTCGCCCCTGTACAAGCACTTAGGTGCAAGTTAATACACATCCCCCCCCGCTGGATGTAGGGCCTTCTTTTGCCTGAACCAGGAGAAACTCTTGTGTCACTCTTGCATAACCATTCGGAAAAGGCAGCACGCACACAAATTCTATCATTGGGATTACCCCCGGGGTTAAAACATCGATAGTTGGCATGCCAAGTAGGGGTCCTGCGTATTACTAACGATTTCTGATCTTTTTTTCCGGATGGCCACCTACGTCTCACCGATCCCGGGCTCCACAGTGATCTAGTTTGGGAGCCTTGAGTTCATGACCACTGGTTCCGGCTACAACGTGATCCTGCTTTGAGTCAGAGGACCGGGAGGGGCTCGCATTATGCCCGCACGATCGAAGGCCCCACGGCGGCGTCATCACCACGCTTCCCCACCTAAGAGGAGGCGTGATCAGCATCACCACCGCCCCACCGCTATTGCATGATTGTCAGCTCGTGCCGGATATGCAGGCCTCCCAGTGGAAGAGCCAACAGCTCCTCACACTAGGACTGCTGTCACGATGGCTAACCAACAGAGCGGCCACCCGACGGCGCAAAGTGATAGCATTCCCCGCGCACCATTGCCGCCATCCGCCCTGCTGCCGCATGGCTTGTTCACCGCTAGGCGGATGCTCCCATTCGGCATGGACAACTCCTCAACATCGCTCACTAGGACAATATGTCCAGGTGCTAGCACGTGCGTGGAGTGACCACTAGCCCTCCAACGTAGCATGGAGATGCGGCAGCGAACCCAGCAGGTGGCTGAATGTCTCGGCTTTCCTCAAATACACAGGCCTCGATGCCTAGGACCTAGGCACTACACCCTCACCATGCTCAGGCAGCAGCTGGTGGAGGAGTGGCGCGGGTGCCTCTACACCGCCGAGCCGGATCCCGACTCCGAGTCTGATAGCTACGACCCAACGAGTGCTTCAACATTGATGGAGCCATAGCTACCACAGACAACACGGAGGACGCCGCCACCTCAAGACGTCAAGGCCGTGCAACTTGCGCAACTGTGCGAGTTGAAGGCCAAGCTCGACGAGGACCGATAATGCCTCAACCAACTAGAACGGGGACTTGAGCAAGACCAACCTCACTCGCACAACGGGCGCACGCGTGGATGTGGTCGAGATGTGTACCGACTGATCGTGAAGGACAGAGAGCCCGAGCAACTTATCAGTCGCTCCCAGCAAGCTAGTCAGAACATTGTGGCAGCAACCATGCTACTATGCAACATGCCTGAGCCTTCAAACTCCCAGACACGAAGCATTTGGGATGAGGTGCAGGGCTTGCTCCATGTGGCAGCAGCCTAATAGGCTGAAAGCTCAGCCTCTAGACGTCGAGGGGTGACCACGGAGAAGCGCCCTGGGCTAGCTCGAAACGAGAGGGAAGTGTCGGTTCACCAAGACACACCACCTCAAGGCAAGAAGACGGAGCCAATCCAGGAGCCCCTCATCGACAATCGGGGGCCTCATGACACTCCACACGACATCAATGAGCATCGACGGTGCAAACACAGTGGTGCTGAGGTGCAGGGCTACAACGCCCACCGTCGCGGACGCTACGACAGTGACGAGGACCGGATGGCTCTAGAGCCTCGGGGCCCTTGAGTCTTCAGCAGAGCGATCTGCATTACGCCGCTGCCAAGCCCATTCCAACCCTGACCAGCATCCTAAGTACTATGGTGAAACCAAGCCAGAGCTATGGCTAGTGGATTTTCGGCTAGCATGCCAGCAGGGAGGCACTCGAGGGGACAATCAAGCCATCATCTAACAACTTCCACTTTTCCTCTCCGACACTGCTCACAGGTGGCTCGAGGAACTCCCGGCCAACCAAATCCATGACTGGTCCGACCTGGTCCGGGTGTTTGAGGGCAACTTCAAGGGGACCTACATCCGCCCCGGCAATTTTTGCGACCTCAGCAAGTGCAAGCAAAAATCTAGAGAATCCCTCCGATATTATGCTCGATGCTTCACAAATCAACGCACAGAGCTCCCGCACATCCCCGACCACGATGTCATGCTGGTGTTCATCTCAAGCACCACCTGTAAGGATTTGGTGCAGGAATTAGGGTAGAATTATCCACAAACCATCGACGAGCTGATGGACGGAGTAGCGAACTACGCCGCCAGCTAGGAGGCAGTCGGCGCTTTCTTCAGCCACGAGAGCGACAAGGGGAAGGTGCCAGTTGACGACGACGAGGGTCCCAGTAGGGGGCCCAAAAAACAACAACAATAAGAAGAAAGAACGACAAAACTGCGAGGCCCTCGACGATGATTTTGTCGCTACGATCGAGCGCAAGAAGACTTGAGTCCCCCCGGAGGGGGCGGTTTTTGACAAGATGTTGAAGGAGCCCTGCCCTTACCACAAGGGAGGGGCCGCCCATAAGCTCGAGGACTACAACATGCTGAAGAAGTACTTCAATAGCCTGGGGCTGAAGAAGGATGACCAAAGGAAGGACAAAGGTGACGACAAGGGCAGAAGTAAGGACGATGAAGGGTTCACCGCTGTCCATGATTGCTATATGATCTAAGGAGGACCCTCGATGCAGCTCACCTCATGACAGTGTAACAGGCAATGTTGGGAAGTTTTCGAGGCAAGGATGGTGGTGCCACAGTACCTCAACTGGTCGAGCACCCCCATCACCTTCGATCGCGATGATCACCCTGACAGGGTCGTCGCCCCAGGCGTCTACCCGCTCGTCGTCGACCCCATCATTGTCAACACTCAACTCTCGAAGTTATTAATGGACGGCGGTAGTAGCCTCAACATTATTTACCTCAAGACTCTTGACCTCCTAGGCATCGAGAGAGCGTAGTGTTGGGTATTCTTAACATCATTACCAAAAGTAGACTTAGTTTTCTAATTCTGGTAACGATGCCAAAAATGCCAAACCTATCTCTCATACCACTTAAGCCAAGTTGTCATCCCGAGCATGACATGAGAGATGCGGTATTGAAATATGCAATTGCTCTTCTAAATAAATAATGAAAGGGATCTGCAAGCGCAGAGATTAATACCGATGTAGCATTTTAACCGGGAAGTATTCCAGGTATCGTTATTTATATTTTTACCACTAGGAAGGGATTAGCAATCATCAATATTGATTACAGAACAGAATATGAGATTGAGTATCTATCATTGCATGTATAGTTGAGAACATTATATCTAACTCTTTCATACAGGGATAAGTGTCACATAAAGGATATATGAAATAATAAATAGTGACAAAGATAATTAATCTGATCAGCATAACTTAGCCACATAATAAATATGATAAGCACCTCAATTAGATACTCTAGAAAGTCATTAGCATGGTATTAGAACGAACTACAAGAATATTTCCTAAGTTATTCTCAACTATATAGTCTAGCATTATCATAGTTAGTGCAAGCATACTTAACAATCATTGCAAGACAAGACTACGCCCATGCATAGTGATATTAGCAAGGTAAAGGGGAAACATAGCAATCACTCTCTTGTAATAATATTGCTCTGCCAGCCCAATACACGAGAGGGGGACTATATAAGAATAAATGAAGCTGTCACTATCATGAACTACCCCACGATCTGGCATATTGGGTACAATCGCAGATAAATACGGTATAAGCACCACGCCTACATAATATCTATCATTTACCCATGGATCCGATGGATAAACGCTATACGATCCTAAACATGTATATAGATCCAATCTAACTAAGCCATGTATATAACTATGATAGACTAAGAACAATATAATCTTGAATATAAACAAGTAGAGCAAAGTCATAAGCGATATATTGAAGTAGAACAAAGTCATATTCATAATATTGAAGAACAAAGATAATTAGAAGAACAACTATAGAATTACCAAGAATCCTCTTGACAGATCTGGAAACCAATCGAAGATTGACTCCTTCTAGTTCTAATCCTATGTACCTATGCTAATCTAGATATCTAATTGATGTGGTGGCTCTAATCTTGATCAGAGGCTTCTTCTCCCTTGAAGAATAATGAATTAGGGTTGAGACGCTCTCTTCTCCAGGGGCCACGGGGTCTGGTTTTATAGTCCCTTCAAGTGAATATGGGCCATTGGATCAAATAGACATTGATTGAACGGTTATCCTCGATCCTTTAGGTCGGTGGAGATCTTTCCCGAAAGAGAGTCCGGTTTGGACTCCAGGAGGGGGCGGGCGCCCAGTGCCTCGCCCCGTTCGGCCTCCGCTTCCTTCCCGTGGCTTCTGGAGTCTTCTAGATGTAAGATAATTGCACGACACATTGATATCTCTATGTAATCCCAACGTGTGGGCCTTTCTTCCGTATTTCCTGATAACCCCCTGTAGAAATAGACAAATACCAAAACTCGTGGAATTCTGTCAGATAAAACCCTATGTCTGGATGTTGATTTCATTTGGATCCTTTTCTTTGTTTATTTGATAATTAAATTTGATACTTAAGGACCGTCAACACGTAGCTCCAGCCCAGCGCGGGTGGCTTCCATGGCGTCGTACTAGGGAAGAAAGCCTTACCTATAGGTCAAATCGACCTACCGGTCTATTTTGGCACGGCAGCCAACTTTAGGAAGGAGACCCTGACTTTGGAAGTGGTGGGTTTTGAGGTACCTATCACACCATCATCGGGCACCTGGGAGATCCCACGTTCATGGCAATCCCCAACTACACGTACCTCAAGCTAAAGATGCTCGGGCCCAAGGGGGTTATCACCGTCAGCTCCTCTTATGAGCATGCTTACGAATGTGATGTCGAGTGCATCGAGTACGGGGAGGCAGTTGTGAACATCACCGAGCTCGCCTCAAGGCTCGAGGCCCTTGTTGCTGAGGCTCTAGAACCAAAGCACCATGCGGGCAGCTTCGAGCTGGCAGAGGGCACGAAGAAAGTCCCGCTCGACCCTGACAACTCCGATGGCAAGGCGCTGACGATCAGCGCCGACCTCGACCCCAAATAGGAGGTCGTGCTCATCGACTTTCTCCGTGCAAACGTAGACATATTTGCATGGAGTCCCTCGAATATGCCGGGCATACCGAGGGAAGTCGCCAAGCACTCCTTGGAGATCCAAGCCGGTTCCAAGCTAGTGAAGCAACGCATGTGCCGCTTCGACGAGGAGAAGTGCAAGATCATTGGGGAGGACGTCCATAAGCTTTTGATGGCCGGGTTCATCAACAAGGTTCTTCATCCCGAATGGTTAGCCAATCCTGTATTAGTTAAGAAAAATAATGGAAAAATGAGGATGTGTGTACATTACACCAGTTTAAATAATGCATGTCCGAAAGTTCCATTTCCTTTGCCATGTATTGATCAAATTGTTGATTCTACCATGGGATGTGAAACCCTTTCGTTCCTTGATGCTTATTATGGCTACCACCAAAAAAATGAAAGAGTCCGACCAGCTCGCGACCTCTTTCATCACCCCTTTTGGAATGTACTGTTATGTGACCATGCCCTTTAGGCTTCGAAACGCTAGGGCGACATACCAGCGGTGCACACTCCATGTTTTTGGGGAACACATAGGGTCGACGGTCGAGGCATACATCGACGACATCGTCGTCAAATCAAAGAGGCAGGGCGACCTGATTCAGTACCTCGAGATCGCGTTTAGCTGCTTGCACATCAACAATATCAAGCTCAATCATGAAAAAAGTGTCTTTGGCGTGCCTCGAGGTATGCTTTTAGGGTACATAGTCTCCCAATGCGGCGTCAAGTCCAACCCCGAGAAAGTCTCGACCATCACCAAGATAGGCCAATTCGACACATCAAGGGCATGCTAAAAGTGACAGGTTGTGTGGCGGTGCTCAGCCACTTCATTTCACGGCTGTGGGAAAAGGTGCTGCCACTATACCAACTCCTGAAGAAAACCAAACGCTTCGTGTCGGTGTTTTACCCCTCGGGGGTCACACCAATGAGTAAAACTTGTGTGCGTGTTCCCTTTCCCAGATGGTGATGCAAGAAAGACACCAAGATTTATCCTGGTTCAGGCAAGATAAGGCCCTACGTCCAGCGGGGGGGCGATGTTTCTATTATCTTGCACCTAAGTGCTTGTACAGGGGTGAATACAAGCCGGGATCGTATGGATTTTAAGTTCTGGTGGGAGGCGATGTATCGTTGTTCTTCTACGTATCTTCCCCCCTTTATCCTTTCCTGTGCCCCCCTTTTATAGTTCCAAGGGGAGGCTTAGGTTACATGGCGTAGGCGATAGAGTAGGGGTCGATAGGGGCGTGGTGCGCTGAACTACTCGAGGCTTCCGTACTAGCGTGGCCTCGAGCCGTCTTGTTACTCAGTACTTTGGTGATGATTGCGCGTGCTCCTGAATTCGGCTCCTGTGCACCGCCCTGGGTTGGCTTAATCGTGGGCACGTGTGTACATCGCGGCAGCAGTCATGTCCGGAGTTGTTGAAGCGTTGTCTTTCACGCCTGACTCTTCTTTGGGAAGGAACGTGTTCGCTCGAGGGTCCGATGCCGCGCAGGGCCTTGCTAATCGGGGTGCTGACTTTGGGCACCTCGAGGGGGGCCGTGACATGATGTCCCGACTGTCTCACTATGCCCTGCCATACTCTGGCTCATCTAGGGGACAAGGCTGCAAAAAGGTGCGATTGGATGGGTGCTTGTTCCCTATCACGCTTCCCGTGACTGCCGGGTTAGGTGAGAACGCGGCAGGCACATTAAATGCCCTGGTTCCCGTACCCGCGTCAGGCGGCGGACGGCGTCCTTGCTCTCTAGGCCTGTTGATTCGTACGAGCCAGTTCCGTATTCGACGGCCGCCGTCCAGTCAGCCTTGGTCGATTCACACGACCTTTTTTCCGTGTTCGAGGCTATGGTCGGCATCGTGCTTTGGTAGTCGCGCGTGCAAGAGGGGGCGTCGAGTTGGGGGCCTTGATTTGTGTACAGGTCCTCCCGTTATGAGCATGGGTCGAGGTACCCCTTCGGGACATCCTCGACAGTAGCCCCCGAGTCTCTATTCGAGCGCTTGTGCTCGAGTAGAGGCTCTTTCGTCAGTTCAGTTTCCGAGGGGTCGCCCGAGCGACCCCGCGGGGGTAGCCTTGTGCCCTTAGAGGAGTCTTTGACTCCTTCGAGGGTTATGTTGCCTTTTCTAATGTAAGCGCTCTCGATCACCCCATTTTCCGAAAGTTGTTCACCATGGAAGAGGAGCTCTGAGCATTAATCGGTTGTTTTCGCATTAGGGTCTTGACGTACTCCCGACGGAGCGCGCGTCTCCTACCCCAGGTCGAGTTCCAATCGGGTAATCCAAGTGAGAACCTGTGCCCCATTCGAGAGGGTCAGCTGTAGCCCGGAGGCGTTCTCATAAAGCGGGGTCAATGTGGTCGGGGATACTTGTCTCGTTCGATAGAGTCCAGCGGCTCGCTGCCTCCCTTCGTGGGGATTCCTCTTGACTCTCTTGCCCTTGCCTTGGACATCCCCAGCGAGTTCTTGAGGCAGGCCTCGTTTTCGACCTCTCGTTGGGCATCCCTGACTCTGGTACTCGAGGGCGACCGTCGAACCCATGCAGCAGGCCAGTCTGCGATCCCTCAAGATTTTTTTATCATGACACATGCGTACCTTATCTTGTAGTGGAAAGACGGATCGCGGCGGTTCGCTTTCCTTCCCGCTGGGCGCACCTTTTTAAGCGGAAGCCATTGCGGCACTGTGCCGTCGTGGAATTCGCAACGCCCTGTCAGTGAAAGCAGTAAGGACCGTTAGGCGGTGCATTTACTAGGGAGGTTACCATATTCGCTGGATCTGCCCGTTGGGGGTTAGCCATCTATAAATATTGTTGGGTCACCCAGCCATTACTCCTTCCGCCTTCCACCTTCGTTCTTGCCTTTGCCTCCTTTGCCGTCTCCATGCGCGTACGCACCCTCGAGCACATAGCAGCGGAGCCGCTTTCCTTCACCCCTCAAAATGCTGGTGAGACTTGTCACCGCTGATGACTGGCGCCCGTCATTGATGACGGAACGCCGGCTGCTGGAGCTCGAGAAGGAGGGACTCCTGCGCCCCCGCGTTTCCTCGTCGCGGCCGGAGTGGATCACGCCGGTGGCGGACCACCGGGAGTCGAGACCGCCCAAGGGGTATGTGGTATCCTTCGCCAAGTTTCACCGGCACGGCCTCGGCTCCCCTCCAAGCTGCTTCATGCGGGCACTCTGCCACCATTACGGTGTGGAGCTTCAGCATTTCTCGCCGAACGCCATCACTGCTGCGGCGATTTTTGCCGCAGTGTGTGAAGGCTACCTAGGAATGATGCAGCACTAGGATCTGTGGCTTCATGTATATCGGGGCGAGCTCTTCCACGCCTCCGGTGGGGCTACAGGTGTGAGGAAACCGGTGCGGGCCGGCTGCCTCAACCTAGTGTAAAAGACCGGCAAGGCGGAGGAGCCTCGAGAATACATTCCGGTGGGGCTAACATCGAACCAGGCCGGGTGGGACTCCCAGTGGTTCTATCTACGAAACCATGACGACCTCTTCCTCGACTACATTGGGCGCTTGATCTCGAAGCGTCCGGACCACTAGAACTACGGCGTCGTCAAGACCCTCCAATCGCGACTCCGTCCCATTCACAATGCCTTGAAGAAGCTGTGCGAGGAAGGTTTGACCGCCGTGATCGTCCTTTCGGCTGTCCACCATCGACGGGTACTCCCAATGATGTCTCGGCTGCTGAGGATGGACGAGATGGGTCTAGGCACTTCATCCTGGGACCTCGAGGCGTGTCGGATGTCCAGCGAGGCGCCTGCGGACGACGAGGTTGCCGCCAGGGTCAGGGCGGCTGTCGCAGGCGATTTTCAGCCTGACCGCGTTAACGGCTTCCCCATGAGACCCGATGAGGGGTCGATCGACCTGGTAAGTTCTTCCCCTTGCCATCACTTGTGTCGGTGTTTCCCCCCCGGGGGGTCACACCAACGAGTGAATTTGTATGCGTGCTCCCTTTCCCAGATGGTGATGCAAGAAGACACAAAGATTTATCCTGGTTCGGGCAAGAGAAGGCCCTATGTCCAGCGGGGGAGGGAAGTTTGTATTATCTTGCACCAAAGTGCTTGTATAGGGGTGGATACAAGCGTCGTATGAAGTATGGGAGTTCTACTACGTATGGGCGTTGTGTTCTGTGTTTTTTATCTATTCCCGGGTCATCCCTTTTATAGCACCAAGGTGAGACCCAGGGTACATGTATAGGTGTCAGAGTAGGGGTCGATAGGAGCATGGCGCGCTAACCTACTCGAGGTCTCCGTACCGGCATGGCCTCGAACGGTCCCGTCTTGATAGCCTGATGATGATTACGCGTGCCCCTGTATCCCGCTCCGCGCGCCGTCTTGGGCTGGTTCACCGGTCGCACGCCTGTACGATATGGCGGCAAATCCGGCGGAGTGGTTGCGGTGTTGTCAGTCGACGCCCAGCTCGTCCCCAGGAAGGAACTACGTCTGGTCGAGGGTCGGACGCCGTGTAGTGCCCTGATATCCGAAGCGCTGACCTTGGTCGTCTCGAGGGGGTTCTGATTAGATGTTCCATCCTCGTTTCAAGTGTCCTAACACGCCCTGGGTCGTTTGGTGGGGAAGGCTGCAAAAAGAACGATGGGACGGGTGCCTGTTTCCTATCACGCTTCCCGTGACCAGTGTGTTAGGTGGGAAAGCGGCAGGCACATTAAATGCCCTGGCTCTTGTGCGCGCGTCAGGCGGCGGACAGTGTCCTTGGGCTCGACGCCTCCTGATTCGCTCGAGCCTATTTCCGTATTCGACGGTAGTCAGCACTCGACCCTTGAGCGATTCGCTCGACGCCATTTCCGTCTTCGAGGCTGCGGTCGTCGATGGCTGCGCATATGTGTGACCACAGCGTCGAGTTGAGGGCCTCGACCTGCGTACAGATAATCTCGTTATGTGCATTGGTGAGGGTACCCCTTATTGATACCCTCGACAGTAGCCCCCGAGTCTCCACTCGAGCGCTGGCGCTCGAGTGGAGGCTGTATTCTTGGGTCGAGCTTCCGTGGGGGCACGCGAGTGACCCCGCGGGGGTAGCCCCCGAGCCCTTGAAGGAGTTTTTGACTCCTTCGAGGGTTATCTTGCCTAGTTCACAGAAACGCTATCGACACCGGTGGTGGTAGGTTTTGATTGGCTCGTTTTTGCGTGGAGTTTTCGATGTACTCTCGATAGAGCGAGCGTCTTCCCCCCCAGATTGAGTTCCTAGTGGGTAGTCCAAGTGAGAACCTGTGCCCCTTTCGAGGGGGTCAGCTGTAGCTCGGAGGCATTCTCATAAAGCGGGGTCGACGTGGTCGGGGATAACAGTCTCATTCGATAGAGTCCGGCGGCTCGATGCCTCTGGTTGGGGGGATTCCTCTCGACTGTCTTGACCCTACCTTGGACATCGCCAGCGAGTCTTCGAGGTGGGCCTCGATCTTCGACCGCTCGCTGGGGATCCCTGACTCTAGTGCTCGAGATCGGCTGTCGAACCCTTTCGGTGGGCCAGCCATCGACCTCTCGAGACTGTCGTGGGCACATCCCTTGGCTTACAAAGTAAGGAAGTGGTCGCGTCGGTTCACCTTTTTGCCCGTTGGGCGCGCCTTTTGAGGCGGGTGACATTACGGCATTGCGTCGGCGTGGAATTCGGAGCGCTCCACCTGTGAGGAGGGAAAGTATCGTTAGACGGTGCATTTATGGGGGGAGTTACCTCATTTATCGGATCTGCCTGTTGGTGGATTACTGCCTATAAATGTGCCTTGGCGTCACCGCCGTTCTCCCTTCCGCGTCACGCCTTCATTCTCGCCTTAGCTCCCTTCGTTGCCTTAGCTCTCCAGCCGTCCTACGCGCGCGCGCACCCCCTCGAGAGGTAGCGAATCCACCGTCCTTCCAACCAAGATGCCTGTGACACTCATCGCCGCCGACGACTGGTGCCCGTCGTCGATGATGGAGCGCCGGTTGCTAGAGCTTGAGAGTGAGGGACTGTTGCGCCGCCGCACCTCGCTGTCGTCGCCAGAGTGGATTGCGCCGCCGACAGGCCATAGGGAGCCCCAGTCGCCCGAGGGCTACGTGGTGTCGTTTGCCAAATTTCACCGCCACGGCCTGGGTGCTCCCCCGAGCCGCTTCATGTGGGCACCCTGCTTCCACTACGGGGTGGAGCTCCAGCATTTCTCCCCGAACGCCATCACCGTCGTGGCGGTCTTCGCCGCGGTGTGTGAGGGCTACCTGGGGATGATGCCCCACTGGGAGCTGTGGCTCCACCTCTACAGGGGCGAGCTTTTCAACGCCCCCACTGGAACTACTAGCGTGAGGAAGCACGTGCGGGCCGGGTGCCTCAACCTGGTGCTCAAGACGAAGAAGACGGAGAGGCCGCGCGAGTACATCCCGGTGGGGTTGTCATCGAACCATGTCGGATGGGACTCGCAGTGGTTCTACCTGAGGAATGACGACGGTCTCTTCCCTGCTTACACTGGGCGTCTGATTACGGAGCGCCCGGACAATTGGACATACGGTGTCGTCTAAGAGAACCAGTCGCGGCTCGACCCCCTCCTTGACGCCATGAAGAAGCTGCGCCTGGAGGGCCTGTCCGCCGCTCTCGTCCTCACGGCCGTCCATCGTCGAAGGGTCCTCCCTCTGATGTCTCGGCCGTTGAGGATGGACGAGATGGGGCCGGGCGTTTAATCCCAGGATCTCGAGGCATGCCGGATGTCCAACGAGGCTCTGGCGGACGATGACACCGCTGCCCGAGTTAGGGCGGCCATCGCAGGTGACTTCAAGTCGAAGCATGTCAACGGCTTCCCCATGAGGCCCGACGAAGGCTCGATCGACCTGGTATGCTCTTTTCTCGCACATAGCTCCGATTCTGGATTTTTCTCGAACCTTTTTAATCCTACCTTTGTCCTGACAGGGGCGTATTGACGTCCGGTCCTCGAGGCCCCCCGTGAACGAGGACGAGGTCAATCGCGACAGGCGGCGCCAGTCTGCCGAAAATCTGAAGTCTGCCAAGGACTCTGCAAAGAAAGGGGAGAAAAAGAAGAACCTCGACCGCCAAGCATTAGATGCGTGTCGAGCTAAATCTAGGCAGAGGGGGGACCCTAAGGAAGAATTCCCCAGCGAAGATGATGACGACGACGAGGACAGCGATGATTCTGAGGAGATGGCGTCTCGCCTTGACTGGATCCTCGAGGGTCCGCCTCGAGGCGACGTCGTCGTCCCTCGGATGGAAGCTCCAAAGGAGGGTCCGAGCGGATCTCAACGCCCTCGGGCCAACACCCCCCCTGCGCCCATGGCTGGTCAGGTCGCGCCGCGCCCTCCCCCTGCGCCTAGGGGGGCGGCCATGCTAGGCCCCAGGCGACAGGGCCTCTGACTCGCGGTCGGGCCGCGGCCTCCGAGAAAGGAGAGGCCGGCCGCAGGAGCGCCAGTCCCGGCGCTCGTCAAGCGGGAGTTGCTGCACCAAGGTCAGCGCCTGTCCTCGAGGGGCCTGGAGCCTTGACGCGGGGTGGCTCGAGGCCCACCGTTCTGGGCACTGGGAGGCGAGCTGTTCTCCCCATGGGGTAAGCTTCTTCGTCGTTGTGACATTTGTTTTCCTGTTCCTCTGCATCTTCTCACATGCCAATCTTTTTATGCTCATCCCTTTCTTTTCTTCAGACTAAAGTGGACACTCGAGCAGGCCCAGCCTTCCATGGTGAAAAGGCTCAAGGCGGGAGCAGTCTCCAAGGAGCCAGGTTTGCAGCTTACTTCTGGTCTTTTGACGTTCTTGCGTCGGTCATTATGGTGACCGGCCTCTATTTTTTGTTTTGCAGCTTCCTCCGACTCTCGACCTCAGGTAGACGACGAGAGTGCTCCACCTCGTCTCGAGCCTACCCCGATGCCGTTGACGCGTGACGAGGCACCCCAAACTCAGGGGCAAGAAGGAGCCCCCGAGCCTCCTCAATCGGGGGTCGAGGTGGACCCAATCACCATCAGCGACACGTCTGGCAGTAACGAGGTGTTAGGGGATGCCCGCCCTATGGAGGAGGAAGCGTCGACTTCTCTCATCGCGGGTCGGACTCCCTGGCCCGCTGGCCTTCGCGCTCTCGAGGAGCAGAAGAAGAAGGAGGAGGAGGAGGAGGAGCGGGAGCGTGAGGCAACAGGGCAGCCGCAGGATCAGCAGCAGCAGGAGGAGGAACAGCAGGAGGAACAGCAGCAGGAGCAGCAACAGCAGCAAGAGCAGTAACAGCTGCAGCAGCAGCAGCAAGAGCAGCAGCAGCAGGATCAGGGGGGCCAAGAGGAAGGACCGCTCGAGCCCCCGCCTCAAGGTCTGGCCCAACTAGTACCACCGGCGCCGCAAGAGCCCGGCGAGCAGGAGGAAGATTTGCCGGTATACGGCCCTCCAACCCCAACGTGGCTCCTTCCGGGGGCGCCTGCCGTGATCCGGGCAGAGTCAGGGCGAGCGGACGGAGTGGTGGCACTTGCGTGCATGATGCGCACCCCTGCCGACCCCGAGTCCGAGATCAGGAGGACGATCTACGGCATGGACGGGATCGCCCCAGGGTTCCTCCGGGAGCGCCGGGCATGGGAGGACCGCTTTCCCACTGAGGAGGATGAGATCGGGTCGTCGGGGAGTAAGGACGGTACCTGGAAGACGGTGGACGACGACGGGCGGTTCCCATGCCTCGTCGACCTGTTCTTGCGCCACGGGGGCTCCCTCGAGACCGTCAAGAACCTTATCCGCGGCGTCAAGGCGCGGGCTGATCGAGAGATGGAGAACTGGTGCCCCGATCGGATTCGTATCCGGGCTTCCACCGATCCGTCCGAGCCCAACATCTTACTAGACGATAAGAAGGAGGCCGAGAAGTGGGAACATGTCGAGGAGCTCCGCCTTTGGATGAAGCATGTGGTGGGGCTCCTGTCAGACATCATCAACAACGGGCTCGGACCGGCTTATTTTGTAAGTGTTTTTCGATCTTTAATCTTCATGGAGCCTTTTGGTTTTGTATTCTAACTGTTCGACTGCCGGCTCGCAGGATATGAAAGAGACCTCCCGCATCAAGTCGACCTTCATTCACGCCACAAGAGGCGGCTGGGAGCAGCTCCCCGTCCTCAAGGACCAACTCCTCGAGTCGCAAGAAAAGCTCCTTAAGGCCTATAAAGACCTCATAGCGCTCGAGGAGGAGAAGAAGGCGAGGGAGGCTGCCTTGGTCAAGGCTCGAGAGGCCTCAAGGAAGGCGGAGGAGGAGACGACGCTGCTGCGGGAGCGCGCTCTGACGGTCGAGGAGGCCGCGTCCAAAGCCTGGGAGGAGGCCCTGTCCTACAAGAGTGTCATTGCAGACCTGGACAAGGAGAAGGGCCTTCTCAAGACCGACTTGGACGCCCTCCGAGACTCCTTCGAGAAGATGAAGGTGGCGTATGTGGACAGTGAGGTCGCCAGGGGTGCCGCCGAAGACGTAAAGAAGAAGGCCCTCGAAGACCTCGAGGCGGAGCGGGCTCGATCCCTCAGTCTCTCTGACGACGTCGAGCGTCTGAAGGGAGAACTGTTGGAGAAGAGTGGGGCCATTGCTCAGGCTGGCAAGGTGATCGAGGATCTCCACGTTGCCAACACCGAGCTGGCCCGCTCCAACAAAGAGATCGAGAGGGCCAACACCAGACTAGTCGGCGAGAACACGGCCCTGGAGGAGAGCGTTCGAGGTACGTTTCCTTTGTCGGATTTTCTCTTTCGAGGTGTGCTTGGTTTTTCCTAAGGCTTCTTGTATTGGCATTGATAGGGCTTAAGGACGAACTCTTGGCCGCCCAAGCCGAGGCTTGCAATGCTAAGGTTCAGCTCGAGGCTGAGGTTGCTTTGAACCATCGAGTGCGGACGACGATAAGCGACCTCTCGACCTCTTGGGAGGTCGAGCCTATGGATGAGTCGAGGGAGGATGCTTGAGGCGACGCACTGGTCGACCAGCTGTGCTACTTAGGTGCGACGCTGCGAGATCGGGTGCGGGATGCCCTCCACATCGGGGTGAAGCGGGCGATGGCGGTTGTCTGCTCGGGCTTCTCCTACGACATGGAGGTAGTATCCCACAGCTTCATCACCGACATCTCTAAGACCGACGCGGAGAACGAAGAGAGGCTCCATGCCTTGATCGACGACGCGGAGGCTCCTGGAGAGAGGCTGGCCAAGCTATTTGAGCCTGAGGTGCTTCCTCCTGAGACTAGCTCGGGCGGAGGCGAGGGTGGTGAGGATCGTGCCGTGGACTGAGGCCTGCGAGCCTGCTCAGGGTGTCTGGGCCCCTTGTATAATACTTTGTTAATACTGTTTTTAAGCGATATAGTATCTTTTTGTAATTGTTAAATGTTTATTTGTCTCTCCGCTCGAGGTTCTTTTATTTCTCTTTGCGTATGTGTTCCTTGTTCGATTTTTCGTAAAAGACAGCTTCGATCGCCTCGAGGGTGAGGGAGTGAGTAGAGTTTCTCTAGCCCGGGGGCGTAGGAGTTCTCAGGTTCGTTATCCCTCGGCCCTTAAGGGGCTCGAGGCGCCTCAACTACTCGATCATGCAAAGTTTACTAAGTAAGAAAGAGAGGAATTTTTGGCTTTTTTCGACACTTGGGGGGGGTCGCCCCCCTGGTAGCCCCCGAGGGGGTATCGACTATGACGGGTCATAGTCGGTACTCCCTTCTTACGTCGGGATTTTGACTTGTAAAACCTTAGTACAAAAGGAAGTTGCTTGAGGGAAAGACTTTATTTGTTCATGCATTTATTTACAAAGTCTTGGTACAGAATGTGCGCTGGAACATAAAGTTTCGAAACTCTAAGGGTAGAATCGACGTAGCTGTTCGATGTTCCATGCGTTGGTGAAGATCGCCCCCTTCTCATCCGCTAACTTGTACGTTCCTGGCTTCAAGACCTCGGCCACCACGTACGGGACTTCCCAAGGTGGGGTCAGCTTGTGGCATCCTTGATTGCTCTGCCGTCGTCGTAGGACAAGGTCACCCACGTTTAAGTCCCTCTTACGTACGTGTTTGTCGTGGTAGCGTCGAAGTTTCTGCTGGTATCTGGCAGAGTTGAGGAGGGCCATGTCTCGAGCCTCCTCAAGCTGGTCGACTGCATTCTCTTGAGTTTCCTTGTTTGTCTGCTCATTATACGCCTTGAGTCGAGGGGACCCATACTCGAGGTCTGTGGGGAGGACAGCCTCAGAGCTGTAGACCATGAAGAATGGGGTGTATTTTGTGGCCCTACTAAGTGTTGTCCTTAGACTCCATAGGACCGAGGAAAGCTCTTCGACCCACTTCTTGCCGAATTTCTTCAAGCGATTGTAGATCCTTGGTTTGAGCCCCTACAAAATCATGCCGTTGGCACGCTCGACCTGGCCGTTAGTTTGAGGATGGGCCACTGCAGACCAGTTCACACAGATGTGATGCTGATCTTAGAAGTCCAAGAACTTTTTGCCGGTGAACTAGGTGCCGTTGTCGGTGATGCTTACGTTGGGGATTCCAAACCGATGTATGATGTCGGTGAAGAAAAGGATGGCTTGCTCGGAGAATTTGTACGTTGGTGATGGGTCGAGCCTCGATCCATTTGGAGAATTTGTCGATGGCCACCAGCAAGTGGGTGTACCCACCTTTCGCCTTTTGTAGAGGTCCTACTAAATCGAGCACCCACACCGCAAACGGCCAGGTGATGGGGATCATCTGAAGAGAGTGGGCGGGCAGATGCGTCTGTTTGGCGTAGAACTGGCACCCGTGACATGAGCGTACGAGCTCGATGGCATCTGCCACGGCCGTTGGCCAGTAGAAACCTTGTCGAAAGGCGTTCCCTACCAGGGTCCGTGGAGCAGCATGGTGGCCGCAAGCCCCCGAGTGTAGGTCTTCGAGGAGTTTTCGGCCTTCTTCCACGGTGATGCAACGCTGTAAGACCCCCGTCGGGCTTCGTCGATATAGCTTGTTGCCCTTGCCATAGATCACATATGTCTTGGCCCGTCGAGCGATACGGCGGGCCTCCGATCGATCTTCTGGCAGCTCGCAGCGGATTAGGCAGTCGAGGAACGGTGTGCGCCAGTCGAACGGTCGACCAGGCCGCCGTTCTACCTCCATCACTTCAGCCGCCATCAAGAGTGTGTCGACGGTGTCGGTTGGCTGGGCAGGAGCGGCATCGACGCCAGCCGCCGAGCCTAAGTCGACGGAGGGCTCGTGAAGCTCTCTTGAGAATGCGGCAGGTGGTACCGTGCCTCAGGTTGATGCGATCTTGGCGAGTTCGTCGGCTGCCTCGTTGTAGCGTCGGGCGATATGGACGAGCTCGAGGCCATGGAATTTGTCCTAGAGTCTACGGACTTCTTTGCAGTACGCCTCCATTTTCGGGTCGTGGCAGCTTGAAGTCTTCATTACTTGGTCAATGACGAGTTGGGAGTCGCCTCGGACATCGAGGCGTCGGACTCCTAGCTCGATGGCAATCTTGAGACCGTTGACGAGGGCCTCGTATTCTGCGATGTTGTTAGATGCGGCAAAGTGAATCCTGATGACATACCTCATATGGACGCCTAAGGGTGAGATGAACAGCAGGCCGGCCCCTGCCCCCGTTTTCATGAGTGACCCGTCAAAATACTTCGTCCACAGCTCCGCCTGGACCTGAGTCGGGGGAAGCTGGGAGTCTGTCCATTCCGCGATGAAGTCCACCAGGGCTTGCGATTTGATGGCCTTGCGAGGCGCGTAAGCGAGAGTCTCACTCATGAGCTCGACCGACCGTTTAGCTATTCTTCCCATGGCTTCCTTGCTCTGGATTATCTCGCCCAAGGGGAAAGACGATACCACCGTGATTGGATGGCCGAGGAAGTAGTGCTGCAGCTTGCGGCGGGCAAGGATTACGGCGTAGATCAGCTTCTGGATTTGGGGGTAACGTACCTTGGTCTCTGAAAGCACCTCGCTGACGAAATAGACTGGCCTCTGGACTGGCAGCGCATGCCCCTCCTCCTGCCTTTCGACCACCACCGCTGCGCTGACGACCTGGGTCGTCGACACAACTTAAAGGAGCAGTGGTTCTACAGGTTGAGGTGGGACCAGGACTGGTGCTGAGGTTAGTGTTTTCTTTAGCTTTTTGAGAGCTTCCTCGGCCTCGGGGGTCCAAGAAAAACGCTCGACCTTCTTCATAAGTCGATACAACGGTAACGCCTTTTCTCCTAGTCTCGAGATGAAATGGCTCAGTGCCGCTAGACATCCAGTGACCCTCTTCACGCCCTTGATGTCTCGAATCGGCCCCATTCTTGTGATGGCCGCGACATTCTCGGGGTTGGCCTCGATCCCGCGCTGGGAAACGATGTATCCCAGGAGCAAGCCTCGAGGCACGCCGAAAACGCATTTCTCGGGATTGAGATTGATCTGATTGGTGCGTAAGCAGCTAAAAGCGATCTCGAGATCCTGGATCAGGTCTCCTCGCCGCTTTGATTTGACGACAATGTCGTCGACCTAGGCCTCGACCGTCGAGCCTATGTGCTTGCCAAACACGTGGAGCATACAGCGCTGGTATGTGGCTCCCGCGTTTCGAAGCCCGAATGGCATGGTTACATAACAATACATCCCAAAAGGCATGATGAAAGAGGTCGCAAGCTGATCGGACTCTTTCATTTTTATTTGATGGTAACCAGAATATGCATCAAGGAAAGAAAGGGTTTCACATCCCACAGTAGAATCGACAATCTGATCAATACGTGGTAATGGAAAAGGAACTTTTGGACATGCTTTATTTAGACTTGTATAATCGACACACATCCTCATTTTCCCATTCTTTTTCTTAACTAATACAGGGTTTGCTAACCAGTTGGGATGATGAACCTCCTTGATGAATCCGGCCATCAAAAGCTTGTGGATTTCCTCGCAAATGATCTTGCGCTTCTCCTCATCGAATCGGCGCAACCGCTGCTTTGCTGGCTTGGAACCGGCTTGAATCTCCAAGGAGTGCTCGGCGACTTCCCTCGGTATGCCTGGCATGTCCGAGGGACTCCATGCAAACATGTCGGCGTTCGCACAGAGAAAGTCGACGAGCACAGCTTCCTATTTGGGGTCGAGGTCGGCGCTGATCGTCAGCACCTTGCCGTCGGAGTCGTTGGGGTCAAGCGGGATCTTCTTGGTTCCCTCTGCTGGCTCGAAGCTGCCCGCGTGGCGCATGGGCTCTGGAGCCTCAGCGGCCAGGGCCTCGAGCTTTGCGACGAGCTCGGTGGAGTTCTCGACCGCCTCCCCACACTCGACACACTCGACGTCGCACTCGTATGCGTGCTCGAAGGAGGAGCTGATAGTGATGACGCCTTTGGGGCCGGGCATCTTCAGCTTCAAGTAGGTGTAGTTGGGTATAGCCATGAATTTGGCGTAGCCCGGGCGCCCGATGATGGCGTGGTACGTGCCCCGGAACCCGACCACCTCAAAGGTGAGAGTCTCCTTCCTGAAGTTGGCCGCCGTACCAAAGCAGACCGGTAGGTCGATTCGACCTACTGGCAGCACCTTTTTCCCCGGCACAACGCCGTGGAAACCACCAGCGCTTGGTTGAAGCCGTCCCCTATCGATGCCGAGGAGGTTGAGGGTCTCGAGGTAGATGATGTTGAGGCTGCTATCTCCGTCCATTAGCACCTTCGAGAGCCAGGTGTTGATGATGATGGGGTCGACGACGAGCGGGTAAACGCCTGGGGCAATCACCTTGTCGGGGTGGTCCTCTCGGTCGAAGGTGATGGGTGTGCTCGACCAGCTGAGGTACTGGGGCACCGCCATTCTTGCTGCGAAGACCTCACGACGTTCCCTCTTGCACTGCCTTGTAGTCAACTGCGTCGAGGGCCCACCATAGATCATGTAGCAGTCATGGACAGTAGGGAAAACGTCGTCGTCCTTGTTGCCCTCTTTGTCGTCGCCCTTCTCCTTTTTTGAATCGTCACAAACATCCCTTTTGAACCCTAGACCGTCGAAATGCCTTTTTAGCATACGACAGTCCTTGAGCTTGTGGTTGGCGCCTCCCTTATGGTAAGAGCATGGCTCTTCTAGCATTTTGTCGAAAATGCCTCCATCCGGAGGGCCTCGAGGTTTCTTCCGTTCCATGGCGGCGACAAGATTGTCGTCGGAATCTTCCCGCTGGAACTGTCGTGCTTTCTGCTTCTTTTTGTTCTTCTTGAGCCCTCGACTGGGGGTTCCATCTTCATCGACGGGCTGCTTGCCTTTCCTTCCTTCACAACTGAAGAAGGCGCCGACTGCCTCCTCCCCTGCTGCGTAGTTTGCTACTACGTCCATCAGCTCGTCGACGGTCTGAGGTCGATTCCGACCCAATTACCGCACTAAGTCTCGACTGGTGGTACCAGAGACAAAAGCCAGGATGACGTCATGGTCAGGGATGTGTGGCAACTCGGTGCGCTGCCTTGAGAAGCGTCGAGCATACTCTCGAATAGTTTCTCCTGACTTCTGTTTGCACTTGCTGAGGTCCCACGAGTTCCCGGGCCGTATGTAGGTCGCTTTGAAATTTCCCTCGAAAACCCTAACCAAATCGACCCAATTGTGGATCTGATCAGCTGGGAGTTCCTCGAGCCACCGACGGGCGGTGTCGGAGAGGAAGAGTAGTAGCTGTCTGATGATAGCTCGATCGTCCCCTCGAGCTCCCCCCAACTGACAGGCCAGCCTAAAATCGGCTAACCACAACTCTGGTTTGGTTTCGCCGTTGTATTTTGCGATGCTGGTCGGGGGTCGAAACGGACTGGGTAGGGGCATGCTGCGGATTGCCCAGCTGAACACCCGTGGGCCTGGTGGCTCGGGGGTCATACGGTCCTCATCGCTGTCGTACCTCCCACCGCGATGCGCGCTGTAACCGCGCTCTTCCACGTCTCCGTGCCGGCGGCGTCGATTCTCTTCGATGTCATGCCGCGCGTCGTGTCGACGCTGATTGTCGACGGGGAGGACGAGAGTGGTCTTTCTACCTCGAGGGGGCGGCTGTTGATGGACTGACACTTCCTTTTCATTTTGAGGCGGCTCGTCGTGCTTTTCAGTGGCAGCTCCTCGTTGTTGAGAAGCTGAGCTTCGAGCTTGTTGAACTGCCGCCACCTGGAGCAGAGTCTGTACCTCGTCTCGAATGCGCCGAGCCTGGGAGTTCGATGGTTCTAGCATGTTGCACAGTAGCATCGTCGCTGCCACTACATTCTGGCCCGCTCGAGGGAAACGGCTGACGGGCTGCTCTGGCTCTGCGTCTCCGATGATTTGTCGATGTACCTCTCGAGCGTGTCTGCGGACACTTCCGCCCGGCGGGTAGGGCAGGTCTTGCTCAAGGATTTGCTCAAGCAGGACGAGGCGCTCACGTTCTTCGTCGAGCTTCATCTTGAGCTCTCGTAGCTGTGCAAGCTGCGCAGCCTTGTCTTCCTGTGGAGGGGGTCGACCTGTCTGTCGTTCCCAGGCGTCCTGGGGTCTTCCCGTGCTGCAGGGGCTCGACCGCCCGCAGCAGCATCCTGCGTCTCGTCGGTAGTTTCTACCGCCCCGTCGACGTGATAGCATTCCCTTGTATGGTCGTAGCTATCAGTCTCGGAGTCAGAGTCCGGCTCGGCGGCGTAGAAGCATCCATGTCCCTCCTCTAGCAGCCGTTGCCTAAGTGAGGTGATCGTGTATCGCCCAGGGCCTAGGCGGCGGAGGCCTCGCACATGGGAGAAATCCAGCAGTTCGGACGTCGGCCATAGTGCTTCAGAGTCACGTGGGAGGACCCTTGGTCTCTCCATGTACGTCTGGGCGTTTGGGCATATTGCTCTGGCGAGCGACGCCGCGGCGTTGTCTAATCCGAATGGCAGTGCCCTTCTTGGAGTGAACAACCCCTGTGGAAGTAGCTTAGCAGCGGTGGGGGAGGGCGCGTGAGACACGTCCCCTCCCGTCGTCGTGCGGTGTTGAGCCGTCGTGCCCGCGGTTCCGGCACATGGTGCTGCCGGCTCGTGGCCCACCTCCTGCCTCGCACGAGTTGTCGTTCGTGATGAGGCAGAGGGGCGGCGGTGGTGCTGTCCGTGCCTCTTCTTGGGCGGGGAGGCGTGGTGGCGAGGGCGTCTCGGGGCCCTCAACCGTGCTGGTGCAACGCGGGCTCCTCCTGGTCCTTTGACTGAGAGCAAGATCATGTCGTAGCCGGAGCCCGTAGACATGAACTCGAGACTCCCAAACCAAATCACCGTGGAGCGCGGAATCGGCGAGGCGAGAGCAGCCATCTTGAAAGGAGTGGGAAATCGATGAAAAACACGCAGGACCCCTACCTGGCGCGCCAACTGTCGGTGTTTTCCCCCCGAGGGGTCACACCAACGAGTGAGTTTGTATGCGTGCTCCCCTTCCCAGATGGTGATGCAAGAAGACACAAAGATTTATCCTGGTTCGGGCAAGAGAAGGCCCTACGTCCAGCGGGGGAGGGAAGTTTGTATTATCTTGCACCAAAGTGCTTGTACAGGGGCGGATACAAGCGTGGTATGAAGTATGGGAGTTCTACTGCGTATGGGCGTTGTGTTCTGTGTTTTTTATCTATTCCTGGGTCATCCCTTTTATAGCACCAAGGTGAGACCCAGGGTACATGTATAGGTGTCAGAGTAGGGGTCGATAGGAGCATGGCGCGCTGACCTACTCGAGGTCTCCGTACCGGCATGGCCTCGAACGGTCCCGTCTTGATAGCCTGATGATGATTACGCGTGCCCCTGTATCCCGCTCCGCGCGACGTCTTGGGCTGGTTCACCGGTCGCACGCCTGTACGATATGGCGGCAAATCCGGCGGAGTGGTTGCGGTGTTGTCAGTCGACGCCCAGCTCGTCCCCAGGAAGGAACTACGTCTGGTCGAGGGTCGGACGCCGTGTAGTGCCCTGATATCCGAAGCGCTGACCTTGGTTGTCTCGAGGGGGTTCTGATTAGATGTTCCATCCTCGTTTCCCGCGTCCTGACACGCCCTGGGTCGTTTGGTGGGGAAGGCTGCAAAAAGAACGATGGGACGGGTGCCTATTTCCTATCACGCTTCCCCTGACCAGTGTGTTAGGTGGGAAAGCGGCAGGCACATTAAATGCCCTGGCTCTTGTGTGCGCGTCAGGCGGCGGACAGTGTCCTTGCGCTCGACGCCTCCTGATTCGCTCGAGGTTGTTTCCGTATTCGACGGTAGTCAGCACTCGACCCCTGAGCGATTCGCTCGACGCCATTTCCGTCTTCGAGGCTGCGGTCGTCGATGGCTGCGCATATGTGTGACCAGAGCGTCGAGTTGAGGGCCTCGACCTGCGTACGGATAATATCGTTATGTGCATCAGTGAGGGTACCCCTTATTGATACCCTCGACAACTTGATTCTTGATTTTTTCGATCCTCCTTAGGACTTGCTCCTGCCCGCATAGGGATCAATCGACGCTCGGTCCTCGAGGCCTCTGGTAAAGGAGGACGTCGTCGATCGCGATAGGAGGCATGAGTCCATGGAGAAGCAAAAGTTCATAAAGGACTTAGAAAAGAAGAAGGAAAATGTTGATGCAAAAGCTGATCTGCAAACACAAAGGGCTAATACCCGATTCAAACATTAAGGCGTGCCAGCCGATTTGACCTTACTATCGGCAAAGGTGATAACTCGAACACTTTGGTCCTGACAACAGCGATGCACCCAGATGTCACGGCCAAGAGGTAATCACGTGCAACTCGAGAATACGCCGAGCTTGAGTCGACGAACTCCTAAGAACTTGTAGTAAAAAGGAAAATATGACGAAGTCGTCAAAAAAGTTTATGCTGGAATATGAGTAAAAACTTGTGTTTTATTGATTGACTGTTCATTACAAGGCCCTAGGGTCTACATTTATACCCTGCTCAAAGAGCTACAATTAGACACGACTAGGACTCGAATTGCATCTTAAACAGAATCCGTATACAAAACGAATTTAAATAACTAAGGAAAACACAAAACTATCCCCTTTTAACCGACCGGGACACCGCCACAGATCAATCGACAATCTCCATGCTTTCCTTCAGAGTCATCGGCAGACCTCCTGTTATGGCCATCGGCAAACACTGATACTGATCATCGGTAAGAACACGTCACCACCTCTGGACTTAGTCACATTCAATCGTCTCTTCATCGGTAACCACCCTCATCGGCAACTTACCTGCAGACTAGTTACCGTTGCTCCATCTGCCAATCTATACTTTACTGATCCCTGGGTACGTGTCCAAAAACGGTGTCAACACATGCCCCCCAATTTCGGACTATAAAATCATTAATGCTCCAAAATTCTTTGCAGTAATGATGCCTTTCCGCAATTAATTCTCCCAATTTTGGTAACCGACCATTAAATCTGAACAACCTTGACCCAATTCTCCTGCAGGTTCCTTGAATTCCTCAACCTCTCGAACCAAATCTCTCCAATTTATTCGCCCATCGGCAATATTACCGTTGGAGGGAACTACTGATGGACCGACCAAGAGATCCCCCACAGTGAAATATCACCAAAATCGTGACCGCTTGCCGTCAAATCACCTGCGCAATCCCTTGATTACAGCGCAAACAGTTACCATATCCACCTGAACACCCTCGGATTTCACGGATGTAGCAAAGAGATAAGTCAAATTTGTCCCTGCCCGTTTTGTCCTATAAATACTTCCTTCTGGGGTACTCCTCCATCTCGTCATTCTACAGCCCAAAATCCACTTTCACGGCGGCGGCACCACCCGAAGACTCCAAGAACTTCAACGAAGGCCTTCTTCACCAATTTCTCAAGTCTTCGATCTTCTTCCAAGAAAATGGCCATCAACTTCACCGTGCCTGAGGTCAGTTCACTACCCTTCTTTCCCACATCTTTACTGTATTTCTGTTCATCCGCAATTCCTTTTACTGAATACTTATCTTTTTATTCTTTCTTCTATCCTCAAAAATTTCTAGAATTTGGCCGATAAGATCGTTATTCCTACCGTTCAACACCACCTCCAATGTCTTGGCCCACTAGGAAACCCAGATCTCACCGATCTGATAAACGCAGAGACAAACAGAGTTCCTTTTAGAGCCAAAAACTTCTCCTTAGATCTATGGAAGGGCGCCTTCCGTTCCTGGCCCAGTCCTACCAAGGGATGGAAGGATTGGTTCTTGAGAGTCAGCCACTCAAATGAGGTTCAATGGGGCGAGCGAAAATTGGATCAGTGCATTATGTTGTCCCTTGCTGATATGGAGAGGAATGAGTCACTGATGATCGCTGCTTCATACTTTTGGTCAGACACACTCAATGCTTTTGTGTTTGGCCATGGCCCTGCTTCTCCTACACTTGCCGATGTACTTATGCTCACCGGCTTGGATATATCCACTGCCGATAACAGCCACCTGTTCGACACCAAACCCAGTGCTGTCGGTGTTTTCCCCACGGGGGGTCACACCAACGAGTAAATTTGTATGCGTGCTCCCTTTTCCAGATAGTGATGCAAGAAGACACGGAGATTTATCCTGGTTCGGGCAAGAGAAGGCCCTACGTCCAGCGGGGGGGGAGAAGTTTGTATTATCTTGCACCTAGGTGCTTGTACAAGGGTGAATACAAGCGTGGTATGAAGTGTCAGAACCCTACCGTGTATGTGTGTAATGTTGCGTGGTGTTGTGTCGTGATGTCTCCTGTGTTCTATTCCTGAGTCCCTCCTTTTATAGTTCCAAGGAGAGACCCAAGGTACATGTATAGGCGTCAGAATAGGAGTCGATAGCAGTATGGAGCGCTGACCTACTCGAGGCTTCCGTACCGGCATGGCCTCGAGCCGTCCCGTCTTAATAGCCTGGTGATGATTACGCGTGCCCCTGCATTCTGCTCTGCGCGCCGTCTTGGATTGGTTCGACGAATGCACGCTTGTACGATCCGGCGGCAAATCCGGCGGAGTGGTTGGGATGTAGTCAGTCGACGCCCAACCCGTCCCCTGGAAGGATCCCTGTCTGGTCGAGGGTCGGATGTCGTACATTGTGCTGATATCCGGAGCGCTGACTTACGTCTCGAGGGGGTCCCGATTAGACGTCCCATCCTTGTTTCCCGCGCCCTGTCATGCCCTGGGTCGTTCGGCGGGAAGGCTGCAAAGAGATCGATGGGACGGAAGCCTGTTCCCTATCACGCCTCCCGTGACCTGTGTGTTAGGTGGGGAAGCATCAGGCGCATTTAATGCCCCGGCCCATGTGCGCGCGTCAGGCGGCGGGCGGCGTCCTTGCGCTCGACGCACCTCGGTTTGCGTGAGCCTGTTCCGTATTCGACGGTAACCGGCGCTCGATGCCTGATCGATTCGCTCGACGCTATTTCCGTCTTCGAGGTTGCGGCCGTTGATGGCAGCGCATACGTAAGATTAGAGCGTCGAATTGAAGGCCTTGACCTGCGTACGGGCAATCTCGTAATGCACATCGGTGAGGGTACCCCTTACTGATACCCTCGACAAGTGCTAAGGTGGAAACTCGTGCTATCGGCAGATGGTCAGGGTTCATTCAGAAGTACCGAAGAACAGGTCCTGTCAATGCAAAGGAACATACCACTTTTCTAAACATGTGGCTAGATAAATTTGTATTCTGTGGCCGATCGGCAGGACCAACTTCTGTTTACTTATCGGCAGCAGAAAGACTAGGCGATGGCGGCCGATTCCCTCTTGGCCAATACTTGCTCGGCTCGGCTTATCACCTCCTCCACCAAGTAGCCAGGAAACTTCTGCTCGGCCAACCCATCGGCAACTTAGGGGGTCCTTGGTGGTTTATCAACATGTGGCTTAATCTCCACATGCACAAGCACCATGAATTTGACCTCTTTGCACAGCGCTTTCCCAGGGACATAGCCGAAGATTATGAACTGGATGAAGAAGAATCGGCAACTCGTTCTCCTCTGAACTTTGGTGAAGCTGCCATAGTCTTGCCTGGCACTGGTGGTAACGAGGACCAGTTTAGCCAATTCTTTCAAACTCTGCATGAGGGTCTGACTAGAGAGTAGCGGGTATGGATGCCTTATGAATATCGAGACACTAGATTCCCCTTGACTTTCCACCCCTTCAACGATGCTCTCAACAAGGATCGTGACGTGATGATGGCAATTATCACCCCAAGAGCCATATCGGTGAATTTCTTTGGTAGTGGGTGTGGGGGTATAAACCCCTATACCCTTACGGCTAGACTTGGGCCAGGAGGCTTGGCCCATTACGAGACAAGCTCAAGGTTTGATCCGACAGCTCGGAGTTTCGCGCAAGGAAACAAGACATGGAGATCAAACATGATTCTAGTCGGTTAGAATAGGAATTGATATCGAACTATCTATGGCAATTGTAACCGACTAGGATTAGTTTCCAGATCTGTAACCCTGCCCGCCGGACTATATAAGGAGAGGCAAGGGACCCCCCTAGGACATCATATTCTCTCAACACAAATCAATACAACCAGACGCAGGACGTAGGTATTACGCCAACTCGGCGGCCGAACCTGGATAAAAAGCTTGTCCGTGTCTTGCGTCACCATCGAGTTCGTAGTTTGCGCGCCGTCTACCGATAAACTACTACCGTGGGTATACCCCAAGGTAGACTGCCGACCAGCTTTCGTCGACAGTGGCGCGCCAGGTAGGGGGTGTGCGTGCAACTTCTCCGGCGAACGAGATGGTCACAATCCCAGCTTCTGCGACCGTGCCCGAAGGCCTCACGCTCACCGTCGGCCAGATCACGTGGACTATGCGCAGCGGTGGCCTCACGACCACGGTTTCGAAAGAAACTCAGATCCAATCTGAGATCACGTCGTCTCCGACCACTCGGGTGACGGCACCGAGCGCCCGACCACCGTTCCCGCTCTACAAGGGAAAGAAGATCGACTGCTCGGACCTTCTCCAAGCGCTTGATCGCACCGATTCCAAGCTACTCGAAGCCTCCCAACTAGTAGATGGAATCCTGCGCCAGCCTGATCAAGCCGCCCCAACAGATTTTTTCAAATCCCGCCGGCCAACTCGTGTCGTTACACACGAACGGCTAGGAACGTCTCTGACGATAACCTCAACTCCCTCAGGACGATCCGTCAAGCTCAAGGCTAACCCGGAGGAAGATTATCTTTGCGGCCTGAACAACTCGGCCTCTCTCTACTCACGGCACATCCAATCCGTTTTCACCAAGGCGGGTTGGCCGCCAAAAAGGAACGGTCAATCTGCTCGTCACTACGTCAACATGGTGACGATCTGCGAACTACGGGATGGCCAGGCTTCCAGCACCAATTCGAGCACCGGTTCCGTCCCCTCTGAAGACGAGGACTACGATCTGGATTTGCTTTCACATCCTCCGGGTTTCTCTCATTTCCCGGTATTCCCCCCCGGCGAGGAGACATTGTTTTTAACGTCAGCGCCGACGAGCCGGTCATTGATGGAGAAACAGACGAGCAAAGGCAGCTCCGCGAGCAGCGTAACGCCGATTGCGCCCTACGACGCGCGGATGAGGAACGACAAATTCCACCACATAATCTCAGCGACGCCTTTGATATGGTCGGGGACCAGCCAGTCTACAAAACGCCAAGCGCCAACGTGGCTGTCGCCATGGCTAACCTAGATCGGCTCCCCGATACTCCTGAGTGCCAGGGAGTCCGAACCAGCGTCCGAGCGCACCTGATCGCCGCAATGGAACAGACAGCCACTCTGCTCAAAAGAGTCCAGGCCGTCTCTTATACGGAAGCCACCTCCGACCAGGCTAATCGTAGCCGGACCTCACCGCCTCCCAGCAGGCATCACCGTAGCCGTTCCCCCGACAACCATCGAAAGGATTCATGGTGTGACGATGGTGGTTGGGATGCTGACGGTCACCGCGAGCAGAACCGCAGGCGCGGTCAAGAAGTAAACCAGCACAGGGATCTTCGATATAACATCCCTCCCAAAGATGCCCAGGACCGCATCAACAGACGCGCCACGGAGAGAGCAGTCCACGAAAACCTGCGCCGTATCGAGTACGATGCAACGCACGGCCCCCGGGCCTAAGACAGTTCTCCTCACACCTCCGCCAGGTCGTGTGGCCCCGCAATTTCAAGCTCGAGAAACTCAAAAAATATGACGGCAAGGAAAATACAGAGAACTGGATCACTCTCTATGAAATCGCCGTCCGATCAACAGCGGGGGATGAGCACGTCATGGCCAACTACATCCCAGTAGTCCTTGACCAGGCTGGTCATCAGTGGCTTCTTGGCTTGCCCGAGGACTCCTTCGACTCTTGGGAAGACCTACGCCAGGCTTTTATCGACAACTTCATCGCCACATGCGAGCAGCCTGGAAACAAGTATGACCTCGAAAGGATAAGGGACAGGAAAAACGAACCTTTACGCGATTACATCCGACGATTCTCGGATATGCGCCTTAAGATCCCGAAGATTTCCCACGACGAGGCCATCTCTGCCATCATCAAGGGCCTACATTTCCATGAAGCACTGAGGAACAAACTATTGCGCAAAAGGCCAACAACGATGGCGGAGCTCCTCGCCACGGCTAAAAATTACGCCGATGCCGACGATGCAGAGAAACTAATCCGAGACGATGCGAGAGGTCCCGACCAGCCTCCCCGACGAGATGACGGTCGCGGTTGTTTCGACAACAGGAACCACCGCCGCTCCGACAACCGCGATCATAGAGAAGGCTGGGATCGGCGGCGCGATAATCGCGACGACTCCAGAGGAAAGCGCCCCCGCGACCACGACCACGAAGTGAATACGGTCAAGCGTCCCAACGGGCGGCGAGACTACCAAGAAGACTACAACAAAACGTTGAAGGGACCATGCCAACTACATCCAAAATCTAATCATACCATGGAAGAGTGCCGCGTCCTCAAAAACATCTATACACGGCGGGCCGCCCAAGACGACTCCGCCAAGAAAAACGGCAAGCGAGACGGGCACGACCACGAAGACGAGGACGAGGACCAAGATAGGGACCCTCGACACCAATACGTCAGCCCCACCGACGTGGTCCACTCCATCTTCGGGGGCAAGGTCTCCATCAAATCTAAGTGAGAAAGAAAGCTATTAAAAAGAGCCTGCCTCAACATAGACAGCACGGACAGACTGATCGCAGACCCGAAATTTCCCCCGTGGTTGCACAGGGAGATCTCCTTCAGCAGGAAGGATCAGTGGGCCGCTATCCCAGAGCCAGGACGTTTCCCTCTAATCCTGGACCCTTGCATCAACAGCATCAGATTCGAGCGCGTGCTCGTGGACGGAGGAAGCTCCATTGACATCCTCTTCCGCAACAGCCTGCCCGCTCTCAAGATATCTCTTGCACAACTAAAACCCTACGATGCTCAATTCTGGGGAGTTTTGCCAGGTCAGAGTTCAGTGCCCCTCGGACAGATAACATTGCCTGTCCAATTCGGCACACCCGACCACTTTCGGACAGAGTTCGTAAACTTTGTGGTCGCGGACTTCGACGGGACCTACCACGCTATACTGGGCCGACCATCGCTGACAAAGTTCATGGCAGTCCCGCACTACTCATACCTGGTCCTTAAGATGCCTACGGAGAAGGGTGTCCTAACCGTCAGAGGCAATGTCTACACCGCATATACATGCGAAGAGGAAAGCTTCAAGATCACTGAGGCAATCGACCTCTCAATTCGCATGGCAGAAACAGCAACCCACGCCGCGCAGCTGCCTCCCGACCAGCTCCGATTACCCGAGCAGGAGACTGCCAGGAAGAATTCAAAATACAAGGAGTATAAGGAAGTACAACTGGTCGACGGCAGCCCCGAGAAGACGGCCCTCATCGGGGCCAATCTGGACCCCAAATAGGAAGACGCGCTCGTCAGGTTTCTAAGGGACAACGTAAGCGTTTTCGCATGGAAACCCACAGATATGCCCGGCGTCCCACGAAACCTGATTGAGCACTCCTTAAATGTCTCGAAGACCGCAAGACCCATCAAGCAAAAGCTACGATGGTTCGCTCGTGACAAAAAGGAGGCTATTAGGACAGAAATAACACGGCTTCTAGCAGCCGGATTCATAAAAGAAGTGTATCATCCCGATTGGCTCGCCAATCCGGTTCTTGTACGCAAAAAGAATAATGAATGGAGAATGTGCGTTGATTACACTGATCTCAATAAACACTGTCCTAAAGATCCTTTTGGTCTCCCTCGCATCGACGAGGTGGTCGACTCAACGGCCGGATGCGAACTCCTCTCTTTCTTAGACTGCTACTCTGGTTATCACCAGATTTCACTAAAGGAAGACGATCGGATCAAAACATCTTTTATTACTCCTTTCGGTGCATATTGCTACACGACCATGTCATTCGGACTCAAAAATGCCGGACCCACTTATCAACGGGCCATACAGCAATGCCTCCACGACGAGATTCGTGACGACCTCGTCGAGGCCTATGTAGATGACGTCGTCGTCAAAACGAGCGATGCAAGCACCCTAATCGACAACTTAGACCGAACTTTTAAGGCGCTTAATAGGTACAAGTGGAAGCTTAACCCCAAAAAGTGCATCTTTGGTGTCCCTTCTGGTCTACTGCTCGGCAACGTTGTCAGTCGTGACGGCATACGGCCAAATCCTTCAAAAGTAAAAGCAGTACTCGACATGCGACCACCTAAAAACGTTAAGGATATTCAGAAGCTCACCGGATGTATGGTCGCCCTCAGTCGCTTCATCTCAAGACTAGGAGAAAAAGGCCTCCCTTTCTTCAAACTCTTGAAAGCGTCGGAAAAATTTTCTTGGACAGAGGAAGCCGACGCCGCGTTCACTCAGCTTAAGACTTTCCTCACTTCACCACCTGTTCTTACAGCGCCTCAGCCCAATCAAGACCTACTCCTTTACATTGCTGCAACCGACAGGGTTGTTTCCATGACAATAGTGGTCGAACGAGATGAGCCAGGTCATGTCTACAAGGTCCAGAGACCCGTTTACTTCATAAGTGAAGTCTTAAACGAGTCCAAGGCCAGGTACCCACAAATACAGAAGCTCATATACGCCATTCTAATAACGTCAAGAAAGCTGAAGCACTACTTCGACGGCCATCGAGTCTTGGTAACCACCAGTTTCCCTCTCGGGGACATTCTGCGTAATAAAGACGCCAACGGCAGAATCGTAAAATGGGTGATGGAATTATGCCCATTTTCCCTGGAGTTCCAGAGCCGCACCACAGTCAAGTCTTAGGCCCTGGTCGATTTCATTGCTGAATGGACGGATCTCAACGAGCCTCCCGTTCTCGATGTCTCCGACCACTGGTCAATGTTCTTTGACGGATCCTTGAACATCAACGGCGCCGGTGCTGGGATACTATTCGTGTCGCCTAACAAGGACAAGCTGCGTTACGTCCTTAGGATCCTCTTTCCGGCATCAAACAATGTTGCCGAATACGAAGCATGCCTGCACGGCATAAGGCTAGCCGTTGAGCTGGGAGTCAAACGCCTCTACGTCTATGGCGACTCTGCTTTAGTTATCAACCAGCTCAACAAGGAGTGGGACGCAACCCACGAGAAGATGGATCTCTACTGCAAAGAAATTCATAAATGGGAAACCAACTTCTACGGCGTAGAGTACATCCACGTGGTCCGGGATAAGAACCAGGCAGCAGATGCGTTGTCGAAGTTAGGGTCATCTCGGGCCCAAATCCCGCGGGGTATTTTCGTCCAGGACATCCATGAGCCAAGTGTGGGCACAGGCCTGGTCGAAAAGCAACTCACTGAGGCACTGCTCATAGACGATGCCACTCCGACAACCAGTGGCCGCGATTGGCGCACCCCGTTCATAAGATATATATCAGACGGGTCAGGCTTTCAGGACAAATCAGAGAATGAACGCCTCATTCGACGATCAAAGAACTACATACTGGTGGACGGCAAACTTATGCGAAAAAATGCAAGTTCCGAAGTACTGCTCAAATGCATATCCCAAGATGATGGCATCAAGCTCCTAGAGGACATACACGCCGGATCCCGCGGCAATCACGCTGCATCCAGAACGCTGGTCGGGAAAGCCTTCCGAGCAGGTTTTTATTGGCCAACTGCGGTCAACGACGCAGAAAAACTGGTCCGACACTGCGAGGGATGTCAGTTCTTCGCTAAAAGGACCCATGTACCTGCTCATGAGATTCAAACCATCCCGACATCCTGGCCCTTCGCCTGCTGGGGGCTCGACATGATCGGGCCATTTAAACCAGCCCCCGACAACTTCAAGTTCGTTTTCGTGTTAATCGACAAGTTCTCCAAGTGGATTGAATACATGCCACTGGTCAAAGCAACCTCCAAGAAGGCTGTGGAGTTCCTTAATCAAATCATACACAGGTTCGGGATCCCAAACAGTATAATCACCGACCTGGGTACTCAGTTTACTGGCACCACATTTTGTGACTTCTGCGATGACAGGGGCATAGTCATAAAATATGTGTCAGTAGCTCACCCACGGGCCAATGGTCAAGTTGAGTGTGCAAATGGAATGATCATCGACGCCCTAAAGAAAAGGCTGTACACCGAGAACGACAGAGCTCCCGGTCGATGGATGAAAGAGTTACCGGCCGTGGTCTGGGGCCTCTGAACTCAGACCAGTCGGAACACAGGAGTGTCACCCTACTTCATGGTTTACGGCACCGAGGCAGTCCTGCCGTCTTACATAACCTTCGGTTCTACTAGGATTGAAAACTTCGACCAGTCAACAGCCGACAACGCCAGAGAGCTCGAAATCAACTGCATGGAGGAAAAGCGTTTGAATTCTTGTCTCCGAACAGCAAAGTATCTCGCGGCAGTCAGGCGATACCACAACAGGAACGTCAAGGACCGTTCCTTCGCAGTCGGCGATCTGGTACTTAGGTGGAAAACAATCCAAGAGGGAATGCACAAGCTATCCACTCCCTAGGAAGGACCCTTCGTGGTCGCCGAAGTCACACGACCCACGTCCTACAGATTGGCATACCCAGACGGAACACGCGTGCCTAACTCTTGGCACATAGACAAATTGCGCTGATTTTATCCATAAGTTCTAATAAATTTCGCTTGTAAATATCTTATAGCTGTCAATAATAAAAGTTTCTCTTTTTTGCCTATACTTTGTTACACGCAGAACTCGGAAAGCCTTCTGCAACGGAAGCTCTTAGCGACTACAAAGTCAAATACAGTGGCACGTCACTCAGATAATTGTACAGCGCTCAAAATAACAGTCATGACAAAAGCAAAGTTTATTACAAACTTTACATACAAAGTTTACAATAAATACCCTGACGGGCAGACGCTAGTCTATTCCTACAGTCTACCCTATTGGCCTACTGCTCGGGCTGATCACCCGCCTGGCCCTGCTGCCCGGACGAAGGGGTCGGGGCCACCGGTGCCTGGCTGGTCGAGACCGCAGGCGTCGACCGCCCATCTCCCGCAATAGACGCGCCCGACAGCTCCCTGGCCGACCTGTCTGAACCCGGCTGGTCGGGGGGAGTGGCCGTTCCGCATAGATTGATGTCGCCGATCACCGTCGACGACAACTCCAGCAGACCACCCCGAAGCTAGTCCGCCTCCTGCGGGCCGACCTCCTTGGGATACCCTTTCTCCAGCCTGGTCAAGTCGACCAGGGGGTTGTGGGCACGCACCATGCTAAGGACATGCGCACCAGCAAACTCCCCGGCGTCCTTCATGAATTGTTGGAGCCAGTCCCACGCCCATTGTGCCTTTTCCACTGGAGTCAATCTCGGCGCGCGGGGCTAGCTCTCCGGGAGCTCGGGACTGATCAAATCCAGAACCGGGGCCACTCCTCTCCAAATCCTGCAGCAGTTGACCTTCCAGGAGTCCCGATCCTTGACCAGATCCTCCAGGTGCTTCTTGGTGTTTACCTTGAGCACTGCAAATCAAGGAAGATGTTAGTCTCGGCGTGTCAAACAGAGCGATAAGAGGCAAACAATGGGAGCGGCGCGTGATACCAGACAACTCCCGGTCCCTCTGGCTTAGCTCCTCCGCTGCTCGGCGACCGGCCTCCAGCGCCCCGGCCAGCTCTTGACCGAGCTGCTCCTTCTCCTGTCGGAGGCGCGCCACCTCCTCCTCCTCTACGTGAATCACAACCCGGTCAGTAAAGTAAACTACGCAGCTACACAAAGCTGCGCGGAGCACGTGACTGACCTGACCGCTGCCGGTACTGGTCGGCCAAGCGACGAGTGAGCTCAAGACGACGATCCTCCTGGGCGTTCACCTCGGCCACCTTCTCCCCAACCTCCGACCGCAGCCAGTCTACCTCCGTGGACAAGGCCTTATTCT
This sequence comes from Sorghum bicolor, assembly GCF_000003195.3. NCBI lineage: Eukaryota > Viridiplantae > Streptophyta > Magnoliopsida > Poales > Poaceae > Sorghum > Sorghum bicolor. The sequence goes on from NC_012874.2 coordinate 24,372,364, forward strand.
CGGCCACAATTCCCTCAATCTGGTCGAAGCACCGTTTTCGGTACTTCGCCGTTTTCATCGCGCCCTGCAAGAAAGAACACATGTCGAACACAGGAACACTGCACAAAAGTTATCCCAGCACAACACAGGACCACCTACCTTAACCTCCTCCACGAGGCGCTTAGCTGCGCGCTCCACCTTCGCGGCCTCCTCCGTCTCCGCGAGCTCCTCGTAGCCAATAAAGTGGTCCCCGCGTTGGCGCCACACGTAGACGTGCTGGCGGCCATCACGAGGACGACCCTGGACCTCCTCCACGTCGTCGTCGGAGGCCTCCTGGGGCTCCTCGTTTGCCGCACTACCTCCGGCTGCGGTTGAGGGCATCACTGGTCCCTGGCCTAGGCCAGAGGAGCCCACGGGCGAAGAAGCCCCTGCTCGGGGCGGCGTCAGCACCCTCACTTCTTCGGCTGGAGGAGTTGGGACTCTGCTCTCCTCCTCTACAACAGTACTCGGGGGAGGGACCCTTGCTGCCTCCTCACCCCTCGGCTGAGTGCTCGTCGCAGTACTCACAGGGGCAGATTGGTCCTCGGCGCCCGCCGCCGCTGCAGGTTGCTCTGTGACCTGTGGCGCGGCGTCTTCAGCGGCGGCAACAGGAGCGGCCGTCCCCTGCTCCGCGGCCTGGTCGGGGTTGACGTCCGACGCCGCGCTACATAACAGAGGGATATTTTCAATAACAGTTAAAAAAATCACCAAAATACGTAAGTCGAACACTTACAGGTCTGAGCGACGGTGGGTCGCGGTGAACCTCCTCCTTGCCCGGCCGGTCGGCACCTGTGCCCCCGTCTCCGCAACGCGAGGCGCAGGAGGGTCGCCGACCACCCGATCAGCAGTGGTCGGCACGCTGTCCGGACGGCTATGAGGCCTCTGGACCAACGATGGTGCGGCCTCCTCCTCCTCGTCATCGTCGTTGGTAATCCGAACGAACCGACGACGCTTTGGCGCTCGGCTGCTCTCTGCTGGCAGCTTCGGCGCCGGCGATGGATCCGCCGCCATTGGCCTTTTCCCCGCCACTCTATCCTCGGTGGTCGGGACGGGGTGGGCCTGTTCTTCCTCACTGATGGTGTAACGAGTACACCGAGCAGCGTCTTCCTCCGGTGGATTTTCTCCCGCAGGATTCTCCATTCCAGGTGCCAGTGATACATACACTGTGCACCGGTCGACATCTCCGATCTGCAAAAGTAACAAAGATAAGTCAGCTCCAGACAACATACGGATGCTAAAGCGAAGTAATCAATAACATACCTTAGGTGCTGGTCGCCCCAACTTGAAGGCTTGCACCCGATCACTGCCACGGATGAAGCCTCCATCCGCGAAGTTGAACAGCTCATTCAACAGCTGCTGTACCTCCGCCTTCTCCAAGATCTCAGGTCGCATCCTGGTCGGGTGCACGCTTCCAGCATACTCGTACGCCGAGTGCACCCTCTTCTGGCAGGGCATCACCCGACGGCACACGAAGTTGCCGAACACGCCTAGCCCGTCCAGACGCGACCAGTCGATCAGCTGCATCAGGTCTGCCACTTGACCGTCATACTCTGGGCGATCGGTCTAGCTCACCCTCTTCTCGGGGATGTATCCCACGTCGCAGAACGTGGAGCTGCCCGGTTCCTCCCTGATGTAGAACCACTTCATGTACCATTCAGTCAGGGAACTTTGTCAACGTTTTACTCTCAGATCACTCGATGGTTTTGGCTGGGATTTGGTCCTCTGGACAGAGCTACACGGGCTCTACAACTTTGGTTACAAGATCAAAGTCTAACTCGGTCTGGATTTCAAGCTACAAAGCTCCAAACATCCCTTGGTCGAAACTGCGCGATCCAACACTTAGCCAAATTCGGCTAAGTGTGAAATCAGCCCTAATTTTTGGCTTGTGAGCAATTTTTTATTGTGTTCCAAGCTTTTTCATAAAAAGTCATCAACATAACTTTTGTAGCTTATGAAATGCTCTACAACTTTGTTTCAGGTGTCAAAGACATGCAAGATATCTAACACCAGTTTCATAAAACATCTTTGAAAGGAGGTCTAGGAGGGTCAAAAAGGTAATTCTAGGGTTAACCATGACTTAGGGGCATTTTTGGCCAAAGCTGTAACACCCCAGTGTTATGGTTGCATCAAGCATGTGCATGGCATGAGCATCATCATTTTTTTTTTCAAAGCATCCATGATCATCATCTATCTTGAGACATGTCATTCTTTGCAAAGATGTGGTTTAAATTGATTAAATAGGCTTCCTATGCTTATGTTTGAGTGAACAATGCTTGTGTTTGTGCTTAATGTCTTGGTAATTAGTTTAGCTATGTTTAACTTGATCTTGGGAACAATGTTCATGTTGGTCATTTTTCCAAAATATGCTTCTAAGTCATACTTATGAAAATAGGCCCTAGAAACCTCTTTTGCTTAGGCTTTTAAAAAGTGTTTCATAAAATGTTTGCATGTCAAAACTTTCTACAGCAAAGTTGTAGAAAATTTTATAAGGAACAAAAGTTGTTTTATGGCCATCTCATGAAAATGATCACAAATAGCTCAAAAGTGGTCCACAAGGCAGATTTAGGGCTGTTTTCAACACTTAGAAAATTTTCTAAGTCCTGGGTGCTTTGCAGTTTGCTCGATCGGTTTTGGAAACTCTATATCTTTCAATCCAGGCCGATCTGGCCTTTGCTCCAGTTGACAAAGTTGTAGATCTCGCCTAGTACTCCAAGTTTGTCAACTACGCCATCGCCTAATTCGCTCTGGTTTGGGAGATAATCGCCGGTGAAGTGGCTCTGTCAGACGAGCACCCTTTCTTCTGAATCGGGCCTGACCTCGTCGACGTGGCCGACCGCCGGCAGAGCTCCGTCGCCATTTGTCGCCCGTACGCCGCGTTTGGCCCCGCTTGTCATCTTTCGTCACGTGCATGACCTCCACGGCAGCGCCCCGAGCGAGTGGACGCGTCCACTTCGCTCTGCCTCGCCCTCTCTCGCCTGAACTTCGTCCGCAGCGAGCCCTCCGCCGCGAGCTCACTCCGGCGAGCTCGTGTGCGCTCCTCTCTGCGTCTCCGTCCACCAAACTCCACCCAAAGCTCCGCCGTGAGCCGCTCTCCAAGCTCCACCCTCTAACTCACCGAGAAACCCACCGGTGAGCCGACATTCCCTTCTTCCCCCAAATCGGTCCGCCGTGACCTTCTTCTCCGGCGAACTCAGTGCCGAGCGCTGTGAGGCTTCTCATCATCTTTGGTTAGGTCCTAGAGGTAGCTTAGGTCCTTAGCGAGCTTTTGCGCCACCTGGTGGACGCTCTACCGGGTTCTCCGTCGCCGGACACGGTGCGCAGCGCCGCCGTGCTTCCGCCGGAGTTGGGTGCTCTCGTGGCCAGCGCTTTCCACGGGGATCCAGGCCAAGCCGCGTACCTAGGAAGCTTCGCCGTAGTCCGTTGGTGCTGTAGAAGGCCTTAGGTCGCGCTCTACCGGCCTGAGGGCTCCGGCGTAATGGCGGGCACCTCCGCCGAGCCGCCATTGCCGACGGTGAGCCCCTTCCGGTGGCTCCGCCGTGGCAAAAGTGGGGTCAATCGAGCCGTTAGGGTTCGGGGATCACGTTGATGCCCTGGGTTTGGCCGGAGACCTCGCCGTCGTGGAGAAATCGCCGGCGAAGATCGCCTCGGCCGTGAGGAAGAAGAGCCTGACAGATGGGACCCACTGTCAGCGACTCTCTGTTTCCCTCCTTTTCTTTTATTCAAAATCCTGATTTTTGGCTTTCTTGCAAAAATCATATCTCCTGTTTCTGAGATCCAAAAATTGTGAAACAAATTTTTTGGTGTTTCTTGAGATGGCTAGTATTTAATAAAAATATAAAATGAATCATGTTTTCTGAGAAATTATTTATTAAGGATTTAATCTTGTTATTTATTGATAAATGCATATCTCTTGTTATACTGCTTAGTTTGCTTTGAAAATTTTATGGTGGTCTCTGCATGGCATTGGAGTGCTCTGATAATTATTTCATGATTTTTGGAGCACTGTTGTTGTGATATGTAATTTGTGTTTGAAATATGGCTTGTTTCTTTAATTAAATCACATAAAATAATTGGTGTTTATGCTGGTGCTCTATTTTGGTGGTGAACTTGTTTATGGTATTCCTAAGATGTAAATAATCTGAAATCTGTTGTTTGACACTATATAAGTCATGTTTATGAATTTATGAAATAAATGCCTTGATACATGTTAAATGCATATCTTTAATTTGGCATGTGCATTGGTCCTGAAATTTTTATAGTGGTGATCTGATGTTATACTTGTGCCTCTGTAATTTTTGTAGATTTTTCTGAGCACTTTAACTAATATCTTGTAAATATGTCTTATCTAAAATTAATTAATAAATGCCTTGTTAAGTAATTGTTTTGGGGTTTTCAACTGATGATCTGGTGACCTTGTAATATGTTTGTGCTCATGAGTCATATGGTTGGCATGGTTTGTGTTTTGATCATGTCATTTAATAATTAACTATAGGGTTAAATGCTGTTCTGGACAGCAAGTAAGCAATTTAACTTTGCTTAATGATAACTGGACTTTCTGTGAAACTTGTCTAAATCAAAGTTGTTCTAAACTTATAGAGCCAGCTGTGGTTTAAATTTGAAGTCCTTCGTGATTTCGATTGACTACCGGGATTATATGGGCTCAAGTTTAGAAACTTGATTGTTTGACGATCGTTTCTGCACTTGAACTCTTATAATTTGGTCGGTTCTGTGACAGCTGGCATCGGAGCAAGTTCAGCATTATAAATGCAGCGTTTGTGTATTTAAAACAAAAGAGTTTTTAAATAAAATGGTGTTTAATAAGTAATCAAGTTATGCCAGTGGTCGAATCCTCCTTGCCCACATAAGGACTCTAGGTGGCTATTTAAGTACTGACTTGGGGGGGTTTTATTTATGCATCTCCGGCAGTACTCAGGTATGGATGTGTGATGACCGCACTATGCTACCCTGTGGTCTAATGGTGGAGGTAGCCTTCATATGTGAATTAGCCACATATGTCGCTAGATTTAAATTATGCAACGTCGCACCTACGCTCAGGTAAGTGGGAGCTGTGAGAGCATGATCGTCCAAACGGCGGTCTAGGGGAGTGTTCGCGGTGGTTTTCTGGAGTGGCTACATGTCGAAACCATGGAACCACGAAAGAAACTTAATTGGGGAGTATTTAATTTCTCGGGTAGTTGTGGTGTCATTGTTTGAGCATGTTGGGCATGCCCAAGCAATGTGCACTTAGTTTACTGCTTTCTTGAGTGATATATATTGGGAACTGTTGGGCTGAAGTGAAGTTTTCTGCAGGTACTCTAACAACGTACGTGTAAACCGATAGTTACCGTAGCGAGAGACGAATGTATGCCACCGTATATCCGTTAGAATATTAATTTTCTAAGTTTGTGAGGACGTACGGTTCGTGCATGCATCATGTCGCATTCATACATACATTCTGTCTGCTCCTTCCCTTACAATTTCGTCCCTTTTTAAATAAATAAATGTTGCTTCAACTAATCCTCTTTTACCATGGTATTCCCATTCCTTTCCACAGATGGACGCACCCGCCTCACCTCGTCCCAGTGACACTTTCTTGCACGAGTTTGGCACTCCTACCCTGCTCTGGAGAGTGTTACGGACTGTTGGGTATACTGAGCCACCTCAGTATTCTTGGTGGGAGATGGAGAGCACAGGAGAGATCCAGTGGTTTGCTGTGCAGGGAGTTGTCCCTCCACGCGGGGACAAGCCTGCATGGACAGGCTGGACGTGCAGCTCAGATGGGCAGACTCCTTGGGAGGCAGCTCAGGTTGCAGCCCAGACTATCCTGCTCGACATCTGTCAGAGGTGTGGTGACGAGCTGACAGGAGGACCAGCGGCCTCCATTCCTAGTGCTGACCCAGCAGCCGCGGAGTGGAAACAGGCTGATGGTTGTGCTTTGGTTCGAGGCAGAGGGGAGAGAGCTGAGAGCTCTAGTCCTGCTATGAGTGCTATGATGGCTGTACTCAAGCTGATCAGTCAGCGAGAGGACACCTATGCACAGGTGATGGTGGCTGTTCGTAGGGCACAGGAGATGCAGCGGAAGGCTGAAAAGCGTGCTCGCAAATTTCGCAAGCAAGCTAGGCTCCTGGAGCAAGCTCAGAAGGACCGCAATGACTGGGAAGACATTGCGGAGTATCGGAGGCAGCAGTGGGTGAAAGCCATCAAAGAGAGAGATCATAAGCAGGATCAGATGAGCCAGTTAGCTAGAGAGAAGGAGACCTTGCAGGAGCGCTTGGTGCAGCTCACCCGTGAGAGGGATACTGCACTCCGTGTGTCGGAGAACAGGCGCCAAGCATGGGAGATGCACCGAGTTCAGTCGCTTGAGCGGGAGAACTATCTACAGGGTCAGATTGAGGCTGGTCTTGTGGAGATTCACCGTCTCAACAACTTGCTACACCCTATTCCTCGCCCTATCCCAGTGTATCCAGAGGTGGGACCTCAGGTGATTGTGGCCGAGGATGATGGTATGGAGGTCGATGGGCCAGCAGCGGCTGCACCACCTTTACACGAGGACGTGGAGGATGAGGAGCTTGAGCCGGTTAGCGACGAGGATGGAGAGGCGATCTTCGACGCTGACTTGGACGACGGGCCTGGAGTGTAGGGAGTAGTGAGTAGTTGCTGCAGGATCTTTTGTTGTATGCCAGTCGGTTGTGGTGCTTTTGTAACCATGTTGTAATTCGAAACATTGACCTTGACTCATGGCATGTACTGTGATGGTGTAATAACCTTATGGACCCTATGTGCAGTCTTTATGATCGTTATGTTGTGCCGATGTTTTCCGTTGTGGTGCGTATTGCGGATATCTATGTCGTGTGTTGGATTGGTGATGTTCTTTTGTGGAATTGAATTATTGTGCCTTTCTGTGAAGTTATTCTCTCGAATACTTTCAGGCATGAGTATAAGTTCTTCTACGGCAAATCTTGTCATCATCAATGCTCACTGACTGTGTCTTTACAGATGTCTCGTGGCACCCGGGGTGCGGAACAGCGTGCAAACATGAATCCACCACCTCCTCCTCCACCACCAAATCCAGCTGAGCTGATGCAAATGATGGTGGAAAATCAGAGGATGCTCACTGAAACCATCAATCGTATGGCAAATCAGGGTGGCCGTAATGCATAGGAAGGGCCAGCTCCTAACCAGTACAGTAGCTTCAAGGACTTCGTGGATACGAAGCCCCCACCTTTCAGAGAAGTTGAAGAACCCCTTCAAGCTAAAGAGTGGCTGAATACGGTGGAACAAAAGTTTCGCCTACTTCGGTTGACTGAAGGTTTGAAGGCGGAGTATGCAGCTCACCAACTGCAGGGACCAGCAGGCATCTGGTGGAATCAGTACCGGGAAGCTCTACCGGCTGCCACGGTGATTGATTGGAATCTTTTCCGTGAGGCTTTCAAAGGGCATTTCATTCCTACGGGTGTTATGGAGATGAAGCACACCGAGTTCATGCAGCTGACTCAGGGCAACAAGACTCTGAAGGAGTATTTGCATGCTTTCAATCACTTGTCTAGGTATGCTCCTGAGTTTGTGAACACGGAGATGAAAAAGATCGCTAGTTTCAAGCGGGGTTTGGGTCCCAAATTGCTGAAGACTATGGGCCGCACTAAGTGTGCAACTTTCAACGAGTTTGTCAGTGATGCTCTCACCCAAGAGAACTATAACACTGTGTACACTGCGACCAAGACTCGCAAGAGGGCTTTTGAGGCCAGTGCTGGGTCATCTCAGTCCAAGGCTCCAGTGGCAGCTAAGCCACCATCCCGTGCTCCAACCCCCAACCAGCGATACCGCCCTCCGGTGAAGAAGAATCAGGCAAAGACGGGTTTTCGCAAGGGGTACTCTATTGCTCTTCCTAGGGGCAACACGGGTCCCAGCTATGCCAAGACTCCACCTGCCAACCGTCCGTGCTGGAACTGCAATCAGACCGGGCATTGGCAGAGCAACTGTCCTTACCCGCCAAAGAAGGGCAACCAGGGGAACGTCCGTCAGGGGCGTGTTCACTACACAACTGTGGAGGCAATCCCTGCTGGTGAGGTAGTCACGGCTGGTAAGTTTCTGGTCAATCAACATGATGCACTCGTGCTTTTTGATTCTGGAGCATCGCATTCTTTTGTGAGTTCTGAATTTGTATCTAAGCATAGCATCAAGACCATCACACTTGATCAGGGCAGTTATTGTATTAGTGCTGCGGGGAATGATATTTCCACCAATCAAGTGGTTTTGGGGGCAACACTGGAGATAGGAGGCCGTCAGTTTCTTGCTGATCTGGTTGTTCTACCCGGTGTGGGCATAGATGTAATTCTGGGGATGAAGTGGATGGGTGGTAATGGAGTTCTTATAGACACCACCACTCGTGTAGTGATGTTGAAAGACCCAGATACCAAGGAGGCATTTCTAGTGCAACTCCCTCGTGATATTCAAATCCGTAGCACTGTGAATGCAGTTACATCTAAGGCTATTCAGGATATTCCGGTGGTGTGTGAGTTTCCGGACGTATTTCCTGATGATTTGCCCGGGCTTCCTCCGGATCGGGATGTGGAGTTCAAAATTGAATTGATTCCAGGCACTGCTCCTATCTCTAGAAGACCTTATAGGATGCCGCCCAATGAATTAGCTGAGCTTAAGACCCAACTAAATGAGTTGTTGCAGAAGGGTCTTATTCGTCCTAGTTCTTCTCCTTGGGGTTGTCCGGCCATCTTTGTGAAGAAGAAGGATCAATCTTTCCGCATGTGTGTGGACTATCGTCCCCTAAATGCGGTGACTATCAAGAACAAATACCCTCTTCCCCGCATTGATATCTTGTTTGATCAGTTGTCTAAAGCTAAGGTATTCTCCAAGATTGATTTGCGACCTGGGTACCATCAGATCAAGATCTGTCCCGAAGATATACCTAAGACGGCTTTCTCGACGAGGTATGGGTTGTATGAGTACCTTGTCATGTCCATCGGGCTTACGAATGCACCTACTCATTTCATGTATCTTATGAATTCGGTGTTCATGCCCGAATTGGACAAGTTTGTAGTGGTCTTCATCGATGATATCTTGGTATATTCTTGCAATGAAGAGGAGCATGCAGAGCATCTGCGTGTAGTGTTGTCGCGTTTGCGCGAACATCAGCTTTATGCTAAGTTTAGCAAATGCGAGTTTTGGCTAAAGAAAGTACCTTTCTTGGGCCATGTCTTATCTGAAGAAGGCATATCGGTGGATCCGGCTAAGGTGCAAGAGGTGCTGGATTGGAAAGTTCCAACTTCGGTACACGAGGTTTGGAGTTTTCTCGGTCTGGCTGGGTATTACCGTCGATTTATTCCGGAGTTCTCCAAAATATCCATGCCTATGACTCGTCTACTTCAGAAAGATGAAAAGTTTGTGTGGACACCTGAGTGTGAAGAGGCATTCCACAAGTTGAGGACACTGTTGACATCAGCTCCTGTCCTAGCTCAACCTGATATCGAGAAGCCTTTCGATGTCTTTTGTGACGCATCAGGCATTGGTTTAGGCTGTGTGTTGATGCAGGAAGGTCACGTTATCGCGTATGCCTCGCGCCAACTTCGAAAGCATGAGGTCAATTACCCCACTCATGACTTAGAATTGGCAGCAGTTGTTCATGCTTTGAAAATCTGGAGGCATTATCTGCTGGGTAATCTGTGTAATATCTACACCGATCATAAGAGCCTCAAGTATATCTTCACTCAACCTGAACTGAACATGCGGCAGCGAAGGTGGCTTGAGTTGATTAAAGACTATAATCTCCAAGTGCACTATCATCCGGGCAAGGCAAACGTGGTGGCGGATGCCTTGAGTCGGAAAGCGCACTGTCACTCAATACAAGTGGAAGATCCGTTGTTGTCACATCTTATGCATCCGCTTGTGCTCAACCAGATTTCTCTGGAAAGTACCATTCGCAATCGAGTCATCGAACTGCAGCGGACAGATGTAGGCATCCACCATATCAAGAGGAAGATGAAGGAAGAAGAAACCAAGCATTTCCGGGTTGATGAAAACGGAATCCTTTGGTTCAAGGATCGACTTGTGGTCCCAAAAGACCGCGAGCTGCGAAATCAGATCCTATCTGAAGCTCATTCATCCAAAATGTCTATCCATCCTGGTAGTAGCAAGATGTATCAGGATCTGAAACCTTTGTTTTGGTGGACAAAGATGAAAAAGGAGATAGCTGCTTTTGTCGCTCGTTGTGACAATTGTTGTCACGTGAAGGCTGTTCACATGAAAGCTGGTTTGCTTCAACCCTTGCCAATTTCTGGTTGGAAATGGGAAGAAGTCAGCATGGATTTCATCAGTGGACTCCCAACTTCTGTTAAGGGTTATGACTCTATCTGGGTGGTTGTAGATCGTTTGACCAAGGTTGCTCGATTTATTCCAGTCCGAACTGATTATCGTCCCCATCAGTATGCGGAGTTGTATTTCGAGCACATTGTTCGCCAGTATGGTGTGCCTCAAACAATCATATCTGATCGTGGACCACAGTTCACTGCTCGTTTTTGGGAATGTCTCCATGAGCAGATTGGTACTCACTTGGTCCGCAGCTCTGCTTATCACCCCCAAACAGCAGGTCAAACTGAACGAGTTAACCAGATCCTTGAAGATATGTTGAGGGCATGTGCTCTCTCATCAAAAGGTTCTTGGGTTAAGTGGTTGCCATTAGCTGAGTTCTCCTACAACAACAGTTATCAGGAGAGTATCAAGATGGCTCCATTTGAAGCCTTGTACGGTCGAAAGTGTCGAACTCCGTTGAATTGGGTAGAAGCTGGAGAGCGAAGATACTACGGCATCGATTTCGTGAACGAAGCGGAGCAGAAAGTCCGTGTTATCCAGCAACACCTGGAAGCTGCTCAAGCTCGTCAGAAAAGTTATGCCGACAAGAGAAGGAAGCCGATTGAGTATTCAGTTGGTGACCATGTGTACATCAAGGTGTCTCCGATGAAGGGTGTACAAAGGTTCGGAGTCAAGCGAAAGCTTGCACCTCGCTATGTGGGACCTTATCGGATTCTCGAAAAGAAAGGGAATGTGGCATACAAAGTTCAACTCCCAGTTGCGCTTCGGGCCATTTTTCCTGTCTTCCACGTATCGCAATTGAAGAAGTGCCTTCGTGTACCGGAGGAACGAGTGGAAATTCGAGATATCAAGTTGAAGTCAGACTTGGTGTATGAGGAGAAACCCATGGCGATTCTTGATCGCAAGGAACGGGAAACGTGTAATCGTGTGGTTAAGTTCTACAAAGTGTTGTGGAGTAACCACGGGGAAGAAGATGCCACTTGGGAGACGGAGGATTATTTGAAAGAAGTTTACAAAACCTTCTTCGAAAATCAGTAAGCTTTCAAATCTCGGGACGAGATTTTTGTAAGGGGGGAGGGCTGTAACACCCCAGTGTTATGGTTGCATCAAGCATGTGCATGGCATGAGCATCATCATTTTTTTTTCAAAGCATCCATGATCATCATCTATCTTGAGACATGTCATTCTTTGCAAAGATGTGGTTTAAATTGATTAAATAGGCTTCCTATGCTTATGTTTGAGTGAACAATGCTTGTGTTTGTGCTTAATGTCTTGGTAATTAGTTTAGCTATGTTTAACTTGATCTTGGGAACAATGTTCATGTTGGTCATTTTTCCAAAATATGCTTCTAAGTCATACTTATGAAAATAGGCCCTAGAAACCTCTTTTGCTTAGGATTTTAAAAAGTGTTTCATAAAATGTTTGCATGTCAAAACTTTCTACAGCAAAGTTGTAGCAAATTTTATAAGGAACAAAAGTTGTTTTATGGCCATCTCATGAAAATGATCACAAGTAGCTCAAAAGTGGTCCACAAGGCAGATTTGGGGCTGTTTTCAACACTTAGAAAATTTTCTAAGTCCTGGGTGCTTTGCAGTTTGCTCGATCAGTTTTGGAAACTCTATATCTTTCAATCCAGGAAGATCTGGCCTTTGCTCCAGTTGACAAAGTTGTAGATCTCGCCTAGTACTCCAAGTTTGTCAACTACGCCATCGCCTATTTCGCTCTGGTTTGGGAGATAACCGCCGGTGAAGTTGCTCTGTCAGACGTGCACCCTTTCTTCTGAATCGGGCCTGACCTCGTCGACGTGGCCGACCGCCGGCAGAGCTCCGTCGCCATTTGTCGCCCGTACGCCGCGTTTGGCCCCGCTTGTCAGCTTCCGTCGCGTGCATGACCTCCACGGCGGCGCCCCGAGCGAGTGGACGCGTCCACTTCGCTCTGCCTCGCCCTCTCTCGCCTGAACCTCGTCCGCAGCGAGCCCTTCGCCGCGAGCTCACTCCGGCGAGCTCGTGTGCGCTCCTCTCTGTGTCTCCGTCCACCAAACTCCACCCAAAGCTCCGCCGTGAGCCGCTCTCCAAGCTCCACCCTCTAACTCGCCGAGAAACCCACCGGTGAGCCGACATTCCCTTCTTCCCCCAAATCGGTCCGCCGTGACCTTCTTCTCCGGCGAACTCAATGCCGAGCGCTGTGAGGCTTCTCATCATCTTTGGTTAGGTCCTAGAGGTAGCTTAGGTCCTTAGCGAGCTTTTGCGCCACCTGGTGGACGCTCTACCGGGTTCTCCGTCGCCGGACACGGTGCGCAGCGCCGCCGTGCTTCCGCCGGAGTTGGGTGCTCTCGTGGCCAGCGCTTTCCACGGGGATCCAGGCCAAGCCGCGTACCTAGGAAGCTTCGCCGTAGTCCGTTGGTGCTGTAGAAGGCCTTAGGTCGCGCTCTACCGGCCTGAGGGCTCCGGCGTAACGGCGGGCACCTCCGCCGAGCCGCCATTGCCGACGGTGAGCCCCTTCCGGTGGCTCCGCCGTGGCAAAAGTGGGGTCAATCGAGCCGTTAGGGTTCGGGGATCACGTTGATGCCCTGGGTTTGGCCGGAGACCTCGCCGTCGCGGAGAAATCGCCGGCGAAGATCGCCTCGGCCGTGAGGAAGAAGAGCCTGACAGATGGGACCCACTGTCAGCGACTATCTCTTTCCCTCCTTTTCTTTTATTCAAAATCCTGATTTTTGGCTTTCTTGCAAAAATCATATCTCCTGTTTCTGAGATCCAAAAATTGTGAAACAAATTTTTTGGTGTTTCTTGAGATGGCTAGTATTTAATAAAAATATAAAATGAATCATGTTTTCTGAGAAATTATTTATTAAGGATTTAATCTTGTTATTTATTGATAAATGCATATCTCTTGTTATACTGCTTAGTTTGCTTTGAAAATTTTATGGTGGTCTCTGCATGGCATTGGAGTGCTCTGATAATTATTTCATGATTTTTGGAGCACTGTTGTTGTGATATGTAATTTGTGTTTGAAATATGGCTTGTTTCTTTAATTAAATCACATAAAATAATTGGTGTTTATGCTGGTGCTCTATTTTGGTGGTGAACTTGTTTATGGCATTCCTAAGATGTAAATAATCTGAAATCTGTTGTTTGACACTATATAAGTCATGTTTATGAATTTATGAAATAAATGCCTTGATACATGTTAAATGCATATCTTTAATTTGGCATGTGCATTGGTCCTGAAATTTTTATGGTGGTGATCTGATGTTATACTTGTGCCTCTGTAATTTTTGTAGATTTTTCTGAGCACTTGAACTAATATCTTGTAAATATGCCTTATCTAAAATTAATTAATAAATGCCTTGTTAAGTAATTGTTTTGGGGTTTTCAACTGATGATCTGGTGACCTTGTAATATGTTTGTGCTCATGAGTCATATGGTTGGCATGGTTTGTGTTTTGATCATGTCATTTAATAATTAACTATAGGGTTAAATGCTGTTCTGGACAGCAAGTGAGCAATTTAACTTTGCTTAATGATAACTGGACTTTCTGTGAAACTTGTCTAAATCAAAGTTGTTCTAAACTTATAGAGCCAGCTGTGGTTTAAATTTTAAGTCATTTGGCCAAGTAGTTTAAAAGTTATAGATGTTCCAAGTTGGGTTCCAGAAATAGGTGTTCTCTGTTTTTTTCTGGGACAGAACTTGGAACTTTGTTTAAATGACCAGTTTCATGTATGAATCTTGCTGTCATGTTTAAAGATTAATTATAGACAATTTCATAAGCTTTCCAGAATGTCCTTACTCATGTTTGTTGGACCTGTCTATCTATAATTATGATTTATTTACTGAGCATACTTGTTTTGTGTCGTTTGCTGCTTTAGTGTCATGATAGGTTTTGGGTTATGTTAACTTGTTTATTCATGTGAGTTAGTATAACTCTTGCTCCGTAAATGAGTGTCCAGTGAGTTGCTTGTGTTATTAAGCATTCATCTGTAGCATGTGCACCTTCTCATTCATCGAGCATGCAATAGGTGCACCGGACGTGGCAGTTTCCTTCGAGCTCCAAGCGAATCCCGAAGGTCAGGAGGGCAGCCAGGAAGTGGAGGTCCAGCAAGCTGGACTCGAGGAGCCCGAAGAAGAAGTTGAGTGCCCGAATCACGAGCCGGCATCGTTCGTGAAAGGCAAGCCCTGGAGCATTCTAAGTCTCCCCTTATTTCCAAAAAGTTTACTTAATACGTTATATCTATTGATGCATTACGTATAGGAGTTGTGATGAAACTGTTGCTGCATTCTACTCTATCCTTGTCCAGATAACTCACCCTCCCTGGTTGTAGAGTTAGGTTCGAGTAGCAGCTTAGCTATGCTTTAATCGGTAGAAGTCGGGTGATATTCTGTCATCCGCACGATATAGGGTTGTGTCGGGTCACGATGGTCTATATGTGCTATCGTGGATGGAACCTGGTTAAATTGACTTAAGCCGGGCGGAGTTTTGCAAGTGTGTAGTAACTCCGTCTGTGGCAGCTAAGGACCGATCGTTGTACGTCCTCTTGTCATGTTGAACGCATGCCTGACACTTAGTTGGCCGGATAACTCGTTCCGACCGCGAAGCCGAGTAGTATGACTCAGGCCGGAAGACCGGCAAGTATAAAGTGCGCACTACCGGAGGAAGTGCGGTGTGCGGGGGACCATTGGCGTAAGTCCAAAGGCAGGTGAGTTAAAATTCCTGACCTCCCTGGCAGAGTGGTAGCCCTGGGAGTGTGGCGCTGATCGGAGCCGCGATTCCTGAGTCGTACCAAAGGTGACCCTTTGGCTCTCCGGCAGGGGATGCCTGGGTGAGTGCTAGGAATAATCCTCCAGCTGGATAGGAATTCGATTCGAATCGCCGTCTCTCCCGGTTAGTGAGAACTTGACAGAGCAGCGGCAAACGTAGCATTCACTAATGAACTTGGTTCGTGATAATGATGATAGCAAGAAGAACATATGATGAATTTGATATGGTTAATATTGTTTGTAATAATCAAGGGATGTGTTGTAGTACAGGTGCTAATCTAGTGGTAGGCTGATGATAAATAAATATGATGCCCTTAAAATAACTTAGTTGTAAGTTAAGCTTTTGGCAAAAGGTGAGTCAACCAGCTCCACTTAAGACTTAGCCTTGCATGATCCTTGGTGTCTTTTGTGTTTTACTAGACGGGTAAGTCTAGCTGAGTACATCCTCGTACTCAGGGTTTATTCCCAACTGTTGTGATGATATCTTCTATGACGGTTTCTGCAAGACCTGTCTCCATCCCGCTGGGGATGAGGACTAACTGTTGGGCACGGTTCTCTACTCTTCTCGTCTATGATGCTTTTGGAAGGATGACCTAGACTCTGGCAGTAACAAACTTGTGAACTAAACTTTGAACGGATGTGTGTAACTATTTTGCTTCCGCTACTTCAAACTTGGGTTGTAATAACTTAATGACTCCGATGTGGTGCCGCTTCGTCGGCAATGAATGACTATGTAACAATCGTTGTGTTTATGCTGAACTATTACGATTTTGGTTTGTTGCGAGTTGGTTTGAAGTCCTTCGTGATTTCGATTGACTACCGGGATTATATGGGCTCAAGTTTAGAAACTTGATTGTTTGACGATCGTTTCTACACTTGAACTCTTATAATTTGGTCGGTTCTGTGACAGCCTTCAACATGAACTTTGTTCCAAATGATATTCTAAACATGATTGAGGTATTTTGGAGGACAATGTACAATTGTTTGCATTGGCTACCCCTTATAAACACTCAATTCAAGTCACACAAGCAATTTAATCATGTAGTGCATAAAGCAAATGGCATGTGATCATGGTATGATGCTCATGAGTGATCATGATGATGCTTATGTTAATGCAATGCTCATGGTTAACATGCAAGCTAACACTAGGAGTGTTACAGCCCTCCCCCCTTACAAAAATCTCGCCCCGAGATTTGAAAGACGTACCATTTTTCGTAGAATGAGGGATAAGTTTCTTGTAAATAGTCTTCCCTTTCCCAAGTGGCATCTCTCTCATTTTGACGGTTCCACAATACTCTAAAAAGTTTGATCACCCTCCCACGAGTAACCCGCTCTTTGACATTGAGAACTTGTACAGGCTTTTCTTCTGAAGATAGGTCTGACTGCAACTTGATATCTCTTGTTTCAACTCTCTCTTCGGGCACACGAAGACACTTCTTAAGTTGAGACATGTGGAATACAGGGAAAATAGCTCTCATTTCGGGAGGTAGTTGTACTTTGTAAGCTACCTTGCCGCTCTTCTCGACGATTCGGTAGGGACCCACATACCTAGGGGCAAGCTTTCTTTTAACGCCGAAGCGATTTGTCCCTTTCATGGGTGATACTTTTATGTACACAAAGTCACCTATTTCGAATTCAATTGGCTTTCTTCTTCGGTCAGGATAGCTTTTCTGCCTAGCTTGGGCGGCTCTCATATGTTGCTGAATAATGAGAACTTGTTTCTCGGCTTCCTTGACGAAGTCAATTCCGTAGTACCTCCTTTCACCAGGTTCGACCCAGTTTAGAGGAGTTCTACATTTGCGACCGTACAAAGCTTCAAAAGGAGCCATTTGGATGCTTTCCTGATAACTATTGTTGTAAGAGAATTCAGCTAAGGGTAGCCATTTCTCCCATGCACCCTTGGAAGATATAACACATGCCCTCAACATATCCTCTAAAATTTGATTCACACGCTCAGTTTGACCAGAGGTCTGAGGATGATAGGCTGAACTGCAAACCAATTTTGTGCCAAGGAGTGAATGCAGATGCTCCCAAAAGCGAGCAGTGAACTGAGGAGAGACAATAGTGCGGGGCACACCGTGCAGCTTAATTATGTGAGAGAAGTACAACTCAGCATAGTCGGATGGTCGGTATGTAGAGTGTACAGGAATAAAATGAGCGGACTTGGTCAAACGGTCAACAATCACCCATATAGAATTGTGTCCTTTTTGAGTAAGGGGAAGTCCAACAATGAAATCCATGCTGATTTCTTCCCACTTCCAACCTAGAACTGATAAAGGTTGCAATAAACCTGCAGGTTTGAGGTGAACTGCCTTTACCCTGCAGCAAGTATCACATCTAGCAACATAAGCTGCTATCTCCTTCTTCATTTTGGTCCACCAGAAACGAGGTCTCAAGTCTTGGTACATTTTGCTACTCCCCGGATGAATGGACAATTTGGAAGAGTGAGCTTCTTCTAGGATTTTGTTGCATAGATCACGATTTTTAGGTACAACTAATCGATTGTCAAACCATAGTACACCTTTCTCATCTACCCTGAAATGCTTGGTGTCTTGCTCTTGCATTTTTCTCTTGATATGATAAATACCAGGATCAGATTTTTGGAGCTCTATGATTTGACTTTCTAATGAGCAACTGACTATGATGTTATGCAGGACCGCCGGATGCAATAGATTGAAGCCTTCCTCTAAGAGAGGTCTAACATGCTGTTTCCGACTCAGAGCATCAGCTACCACATTGGCCTTGCCGGGATGATAGTGCACTTCTAAATTGTAGTCTTTTATCAACTCCAACCATCTTCTTTGTCTCATGTTCAATTCGGGTTGAGTGAATATATATTTGAGGCTCTTATGGTCAGTGTAGATGTGACAAAGATTACCCAACAGATAGTGTCTCCAGAGTTTCAATGCATGTACAATTGCTGCTAACTCCAGATCATGGGTAGGGTAGTTGGCTTCATGTTTCCTCAACTGCCGAGAAGCATAGGCAATAACTCGGCCATCTTGCATAAGCACACAACCTAGGCCAGTGCCAGATGCATCACAAAAGACATCAAAGGGCTTTTCAATGTCAGGTTGTGCCAAAACAGGAGCGGTGGTCAGCAAATGACGTAAAGTGGTGAAAGCGACATCACACTCCTTGGTCCACACAAACTTCACATCTTTTTGCAGTAGCTGGGTCATAGGTTTAGCTATTTTGGAAAAGTCTAGAATAAAGCGACGATAATAACCAGCTAGACCGAGAAAACTCCGAACCTCGTGCACTGAAGTTGGGGCCTTCCAGTCTAGAACCTCCTGCACCTTTGACGGGTCGACAGAAATACCCTCCTCGGATAAAACATGGCCTAGGAAAGGCACTTTCTTCAGCCAAAACTCACACTTGCTGAACTTGGCATAAAGCTGATGTTCTCGCAATCTAGTGAGTACAATCCGAAGGTGCTCTTCATGTTCTTGTGCACTTTCAGAATACACCAAAATATCATCGATGAACACCACCACAAACTTATCCAGTTCAGGCATGAACACCGAATTCATCAGGTACATGAAATGAGTAGGGGCATTAGTCAGACCAAAGGACATGACTAAATACTCATACAACCCATACCTGGTAGAGAAAGCTGTTTTAGGTATGTCTTCAGGTCGGATCTTAATTTGATGATACCCCGATCTCAGATCAATCTTGGAGAATACTTTGGCCTTGGCTAATTGATCAAACAGGATATCAATGCGAGGCAATGGGTACTTGTTTTTAATAGTCACTGCGTTGAGCGGACGATAGTCTACACACATACGCAGAGACTTCTCCTTCTTCTTGACAAAGAGAGCCGGACAACCCCATGGAGAAGAACTAGGCCGAATAAGACCTTTCTCAAGCAGTTCTTGCAATTGCTTTTTCAACTCTGCCAACTCGATGGGTGGCATTCGATATGGCCTTCTAGAGATAGGTGCGGTACCCGGAATCAGATCAATTTTAAACTCAATGTCTCTGTCCGGCGGCAACCCGGGCAGGTCCTCTGGAAAAACATCCGGAAACTCACATACTACCGGAATTTCTGCCATGGTGAGGGGTCTGATAGCATTAGTAGTGTGACGAATGTCATCGCTCTTGGGAAGTTGGACCAAGAAGGCTTCTTTACTATCAGGCTCCCGCAACATAACTACTCTCGTGGAGGTGTCTATTAGTACCCCATTATTTCTCATCCAATTCATTCCTAATATAACATCTATGCCTAAGCCCGGCAAAATTACCAGATTTGCTGAAAAGTTACGACCCTCAATAGCAATGTTCACATCCTTCACTAATTGATTGGTGGAAATTTGGTTCCCAGCAGCACTAATGCAAAACTTGCCACTGTCAAGATCAACTACATGCTGCCCATGTTTAGATGCAAATGCTTGACTCATAAACGAATGCGATGCTCCCAAATCAAACAAGACAACTGCATGGTGTTGATTTACAAGGAACATACCAGCAGTAACTGCTTCTCCTTCCGGAAATTCTTCAACTGTGGTGTAGTGCACACGACCCATATGGTTGTTGCCTCCAGCTGCAGCATTTCTCTTAGGATAAGGGCAATCTCTTGCCCAGTGACCAACTTGCTTGCAATTGAAGCAGGGACGGTTATCAGGAGGAGTCTTGGGACCTCCTTGACCCGTGGCACCTCTTGGGAGAGCAACTGTGAAAGACTTGCGAACTCCCGTCTTCACATTTGACTTTTTCTGCGGCGGCCTATACCTTGTCACAGCATTGGGTGGGCGATAGGCCGGCTTGCTTGCCACTGGAGCCTTGGACTGTGAAGCACCTGCCTCATAGGCTCTCTTGCGGTTCTTGGACGCGGCATACACGGCATTGGAGTTCTCTTGAGTCAACGCATCACTCACAAACTCATTAAAGGTGGTACTCTTGTTACCAGCCATGTTCTTGGACAACTTGGGTCCCAACCCTCTCTTGAAACTAGTGAGCTTCTTGACTTCGGTGTCAACCATCTCAGGAGCATAGCGAGACAAATTATTAAAAGCATGAAGATACTCAGTCAAGCTTTTAGTGCCTTGCGTCAGGTTCATGAACTCGTTGTGCTTGATAGTCATTAGGCCTTGTGGAATATAAGTATTCCTGAAAGCAGTTTGGAACTGGTCCCAGGTTACAACAGCATTGGCGGGCAAGCTAGTCCTGTAATGACTCCACCAAACACCTGCTTTGCCCTCCAACTGGTGGGCTGCATATTCCGCTTTTAGCTCTTCGGTCAACCTTAGCAAACGGAATTTCTGTTCCAGAGTGTTAAGCCACTCATCAGCTTCTACAGGTTCAATAGCCTCCTTGAAAGGCGGCGGCTTGGTGTCCTGGAAATCATTGAAACTGCTATACTGATTTGCTTCTCCGCCTTGGCGGACATGGCGACCACCCCGGTTCTGCTGCGCCATAGTTTGCATAGTCTCATTGAGCATACGCTGGCCCTCAACAAGAGCTGCCAATAGCTCAGTAGGCGTAGGCGGGGGAGGAGGTGGTGGCGGTGGCACCTCGTTGTGACCGGAGCGAGTATTGCGAGCCATCTGCACAAGGCATACCAAGCGATTGTTTCAGGCAACAGATATAATTGTCATGAACTTCAATTGTTGCCATACGGAATTTAATGAAGTAAATTCACATAAATTAAGGCACAATGATCCATGTACAATAAGAAAATATCTTCCATGGCACTTGGTTATTCTCGCGATCATTCACAGCCACAATTCCTCAAGGATTAACGACATTGCAGAAATTTATTTCAGCTCAACATAAACATGGAGCCTCACAAATAAGTGCATAAGGTAACATAGAGTCATTGCCACACTTAAGTTTTACAGGAGGGGCACCATGGCCAAATACATAGAGTCTCAACTAAAATTCAGATTACATGTCCCTTACATAAAGAGATGGAACTGACACATGATCATAGAATTATTGCTAGACTACATATCTTCATCTGATTCTCCATTGGAAATGATGCCATCATCCTGATCTTTCTCACTAGGAGCTTCTTCATGATTAAAAGGGGCTGGTTGTGGGATAGGATTTATAATATTATTTAAGCGATGGACATCCAACTGCAGCTCAGCAATCCTAGTAATCAGCTCTTCCTCTCTCATTTCAGCATGGAACAAGGCTTTAACTCTAGCAGCTTCTCTATTTTCAGCCAAGCGCATAGCCTCATCTCTCTCTCTAGTCATTTGCATCATGCGGGCGTGTGCCTCATTGCGCTCTCTAACTGCATTCTCAACTTGGTTGCGGCGGGCTTGCAAAGCAGTATGGAAATTTTAGATTTCAGCTTGGGCATCCATAAAGGCCTTGCGGTGCTTACGCACGCGCTTGCGCAATTTGCGCTGCCCAACTTGTGCTTGTTGAAGCGCTAGCATGGCATCTATGTAAGTGTCCTGGCGTACATAGTACAACTTAAGTACCGCTAGCATAGCGCTCATGGCAGGGCTAGAGCTATATCCTAGCAAGGTTTCTCTCCTTTCTACAGACTCATTCCCAACATGGGACACAAATGTGTCAGTCACACTCACTCTGAGAACGGATCCTGCTGGGCCATTCACTAGCTCATCACCATGCTCTTGGCAAATCTCTAGCAAAACCTCTAGGGCTGCTACTTGGGCACCCTCCCAAGGAGTTTGGCCATCACAGTCAACCAACCAACCTAGCCACTGTGGGTTATTTGGGCAAGGGGGAACTGTAATTTGGACATCTACCCAAGGTAAGGCCCCTGCATGCTCGGCCTCGGTCCAAGTGTACTTAGGTGGTTCCTCATACCCAACTGAACTTAGCACCCTCCACAAGAAGGTAGGAGTGCCAAACATGTCCAGGAAAGTCTCACTCGCGTGCGGGGCTGCCATCTGTAGAAAGACCACATTTGAGTAAGGGAGATTAATTACAAGGAGAGATAAAGAATCGTATTTTCATAATTAAATACCCAAGCATTGCATAAAGAATGTATGAATGATTCATGATGCATGCACGTTCCATATGTCCTTTCCAAACTTAGAATTAAGTTCTAACGGTATAGTCGGTGGCATACATACGTGCACTCTTTATACGTAACTACACGGTCTACACGTTTCGTTGTTAGTGTACCTGCAGAAGATTTCATTTCAGCCCAGCCCCACAGTAGTATAAGTGAAGAAATGTAAATCAAATCAACAATCAATCAAGCTAGGTACTCCGGTATATATTCCCGAACGTATACCGCAGCACACTACCCATTTGGGATACCCCCACATATACATCAAATACGTACACATGGCTGCACCTACTACCCACAATTTAGTACCTTCATATATACATGTGTGAAACATGTAAATATTCCAGTAACCACAGCTAACACTCCCCTAGACCGACGGTTGGACGGTCATGCTCTCACAGCTCACACTTACCGTAGCGTAGAGGCATATAGATCCATACATTACCACTCAAGCAAGTGGTACCCATACAATTTCATGCCGTATGGACGACGAAAGAAAACAAGCAATGCTTACCATGGCGTAGAGGTATGTGATCCATTCATTACCACTTAAGTAAGCGGTATCCATATAATTGCACGCCATATGGACGACGAAAGGAAAAACCCCCATGTTAGTAATATTAAACCACCTAGAAGTCCTTATATGGGCATAAAGGTCATGACCACTGGCATGGTATAAGTTATCAAAACCTTTTTAAAACAACCCTATTTATAACCTAATTTGCCAAATTAGTTTGAGAAAACCAAATTCATTTGTTTTCAAATACATCTATGATGGTTATATGCTTAATCTTGCTCTGATGCCAGCTGTAACAGAACCGTCCAATTTATAAGAATTCAAGTGAATTAGCGACCACTGAGGCAGTCGAGCCAATGGACTTGAACCCATATAAACCCGGTAGTCTGACGAAATCTCAAAAGACTTCGATTCAGCCAACATACAACCAAGATCGTACATGATCAAGCATCACCATCACAGATTACAACATTCAACATAGAACATAGTTTTACATCACATCAGAGTTGGAAAGAGGTTATTACAAACCATAGCAGTAGCGGAAACAAAGTAGTTTTGATACAACTTTCACTCAGTTAATAATACATGACAGTTCCATGGTCAAGTCCCAGCAAAAGCACAACTGAAGATACAGGAGGTGATCACACCCATGATCTACTCATCATCCGCAGCTGGGTGATGACAGTTAGCACAATAGCCATGATAGACGACATCATCTGCAACAGGGGTAAATAAAACCCTGAGTACGAGAATGTACTCAGCTAGACTTACCCGTCATAAACCAGAAATAAAGTGACACCAAGGAGTATGCAAGGCTGATCTTAGTGGACTGGGTTGACTCACTTTTTGCATAAAAGCCTTTGCTGTAAGTAATCCATTTATTCATATTTCAGCAGCAAGTTCATTACTTAGCAACTATCCACTAGATTAGCACCTGTTCTAAGCATACACTTGGGTAATTAAGCATATCAATAATAACCATATCAAGATTATCACTTTGCTATCAACATTCTCATCATAACCATCAGGTTTATTTAGTGAATTCTACGTTGCCGCTGCCCAAGTCAAGTTCTCACTATCCGGGAGAGACGGCGATTCGAATCGATTCCTATCCAGCTGGAGGGGTATTCCTAACACTCACCCAAGCATACTTCATGACGGCAGCTCGGATCACCTTTAGCACAACTCCGGACCAATTCGTGGGTCCGTACGGCGCCGCACCCCCAGGGACCGCCAATCTGCCAGGGTCAGGACTCTAACCTGACACCTCGGTCTTACGCCATTGACTCCCCGCACATCCTTGCTACCAACCGGGGTGCGCACTTGAACCGAACGGGGTATCCGGCTGGAGATGCACTCGTAGGCTTCGCGGTCGGAACGACTTATCCGGCCAACTAAGTGATAGGCATGCGTTCAACATGACACGGGGACGTACAGTGATTCGGTCCTTAAACGACACAGACGGGGATAGATTCACACCCAAGACCTCCATGCCTTGTTGCTGCACTATCGTCATCCCGCCCGGTCTCAAGTTCATTTTAGCACTTGGTTATCTCCACGATAGCAAATATAGCCAACCGTGATCATCATCCACCTAACTCTCGCAGGTGACAGGAAATCACCCGACTTCTACCGAGCTAAGCATGGCTAAGCATCACTTCGATCCTGGACCTACTTTGGTAATGTTTAAGGTGGACAAGGTAGTCATTATGCAGCAAGGGTGTCATATCAACGCCTACCACTTAATGCAACAATATATGACCATAGTCATTTGATAGCTGATTATGATAATAAAATAGTAGGAGACTTATAATGCTCCGGGGCTTGCCTTCAACGTATGTAGAGGGACGATGGTCAGGACACTCCGGCAAGTCCTCCTCCTCAACTCCTTGAGGTAGCTCTTCTTGCTGTCCTTCCGGCTCCGGCAACTCGTACTCCAGTACCGTCACACCCTTGGGTACACCTATGGATGCATGACAAGGAGATGAATATAGAGAATGCATAAATGATGCATGACACCATGATGAGGAGCCAAAAAGACATAAAACAAGGTATAACATGAGTGTAACCTTCTAAGAATAAGTGAATCATGGAATACAAGTAAAGTGCATACTTCTTCTCCGGTAGAGAGGCTAAATAGACAAGTTAAGCAACTTCTAGCTACTCCTACTCAGCCACTGGTTTAGTGGACAAACCAACCAGTCACAAGTTTCAGCCATAACCCAAGCATCTGTTAACCAAACTAAGCAAGTAAGCACTTTCTGGAAAGCTTAGCAAATTGTCTAAAATTTACTTTTAGACATCCCAGCATGATTCCCAATAGAAATATGCTAAAACATACAAAGTTGTCTGGCTGCTCTAGAAATTCCAGAGAGCAAGCACTTTGCAGCAACTACTTGCAACATGCATAACTTTTAAACTACTCAACCAAATGTCATGAAATTTGGACACGAAGTAGATTGGTAAGGTAGCTACAAGTTTGTTATAGACAAGTTTCCCAGCAAACATAATCCTCAGGTAGTTCTTAATCATTTGCTATCAGCTGTACAGAAATGCTCTAGGAAAGGCATAAATAGCCAAAAATAATATTTTGCACATATTGAGAATGTATCACAGGGATAAACCAATTGCACCAACAGATGTAACATATCTAAGGAACACCAGAAAACATCATGGCAAGGTCTAAAACTATTTCTATCATCACCTTTTCCATTTATTTAATTATTAAGGTGATTTAATGAACATATACTCCAAGTGTTCCAAAAATCCTAAGAAAATTACAGCAAGCTACTTATGCTAACATAAGATCACTGTAAAATTTTCAGAACATTTGCATGTACACATTGTGAGGTATGAAAATCACAAGCTAGTAAAGGCATGCAAGGCATAAATGTAAAACCCTATCAAAAAGTGTCAAACAACAGATTTCAGATCTTTCCTTGCTTTGTCTACTCATAAGTACAACACTCAGCAAGTTTCACCATAAAAGGAGTTATACTTTAATTATCAAAAATACCACAAGATTCTCCTATTTAGGCAAGGATTAATTTTAACTTCTTAACCAGGCTTCCAAAAAATCATGAAAAATTTATCAGAGCCTATCCATAACAAAAGTAACAACTCCCTAAATTTTCATGGCCAGCAAATCAATAGATCTCAAGATAAAATTACCCACTGAAAAACCAAGATTAATTTATATCTATTTAGTTTTACAAAAACATGGCATGTTTCATATTTTTATTAAAAACTAGACTTATGCTGGAACCTAACAAAATTGGAAGCACCACATTTGGATCTCTAAAACTACAGATATGAATTTTACAAAATCAGCTTTGGCTCTGCAAAACAGTGAACCAGAGAGACACAGAGAGGCTGACGTCCGGGATCCGCGTGTCATTGAGACAGAGGCAGGGGAGACGCTCGTCGCCGGCGAAGCTCAATGACGGCGAGGTCTCGGCCGGATCCAAGGGCACCTACGTGTTCCTCTCATCAAGGCGACTCTATTGACCTACTTTGCGCGCGCTCTACTGGACCCTAAGGTGCTCGCCGTCGGGAATGGCGGAGCGGCGGCGCTGCGCGGCGATACGCCGGCGGATCCAGGCAATGGCGACGCGGTAGAGCGTCATGCGGAGCATCAGTGAACCAAGGGGAAGCGATAGGAGCAAGAATGGAAGGAAATGGTGGAGCAGAGAAGCCTGGCCACGTTGCCGGTGAGCTTGGGCGGAACTCCGGCGAGGGAGAACTGCTCGGAGCCTGCAATGCCGCCTTACCCGTGCTCGACAGTGGCCAAGGAGGTGACGCCGAGGTAGAGGAGGCTCTGGCGAAGCTTTTGGCGGGCTGGCTTGGCCGGAGACGCGGTGGAACGGCCGGAGGAGCTCGCCGAAGCGCGGCGGAGCTCGCCGTGGACGAAGGCGGGCGCAATGTGGTGCTCTGGAGGGGTGAATGGCGCGTCTGAGGCGTCCACCCGGTGCGTGGCGTCTTGTGGACGACGTCGGGGCTGACTAGCGGGGTCGCCGTCGACGTACGGCCGCCAGGTGGCCGGACACGCGGCGGCGGTTGAGCACTGTCCAACTGAATCGTTTTTTTCTGAAACAGCCGATTGCAGTGACTGAAACTCGAACTTTGTCAACGTTTTACTCTCAGATCACTCGATGGTTTTGGCTGGGATTTGGTCCTCTGGACAGAGCTACACGAGCTCTACAACTTTGGTTACAAGATCAATGTCTAACTCGGTCTGGATTTCAAACTACAACGCTCCAAACATCCCTTGGTCGAAACTGCGCGATCCAACACTTAGCCAAATTCGGCTAAGTGTGAAATCAGCCCTAATTTTTGGCTTGTGAGCAACTTTTGAATGTGTTCTAAGCTTTTTCATAAAAAGTCATCAACATAACTTTTGTAGCTTATGAAATTCTCTACAACTTTGTTTCAGGTGTCAAAGACATGCAAGATATCTAACACCAGTTTCATAAAACATATTTGAAAGGAGGTCTAGGAGGGTCAAAAAGGTCATTCTAGGGTTAACCATGACTTAGGGGCATTTTTGGCCAAAACCTTCAACATGAACTTTGTTCCAAATGATATTCTAAACATGATTGAGGTATTTTGGAGGACAATGTACAATTGTTTGCATTGGCTACCCCTTATAAACACTCAATTCAAGTCACACAAGCAATTTAATCATGTAGTGCATAAAGCAAATGGCATGTGATCATGGTATGATGCTCATGAGTGATCATGATGATGCTTATGTTAATGCAATGCTCATGGTTAACATGCAAGCTAACACTAGGAGTGTTACACCGGCTACCCGCCTTTGGTGCAGGAGGAGGTTGAGGATGCGGGGCGGCTCGACTTGGCGCAGGCGCGGGAGGAGTGTTAGCGTGGGGGCGGTGAGATCCGCCTGGCCCCTCCTTTGACACTCCCATCCGCGAGGCGTCGACATCGCCTCGAGGCGGACCCTCGAGGATCCGGTCGAGACGAGACGCCATCCCCTCGGAGTCGTCGCTGCCGTCATCGCCGTCTCCGCCGTCGTCCCCTTTCTCTTCTTTCTTTTTTTGAGTCCTTGGCAGACTTTTGCTTCTCGGCGGACTGGCGCCGTTTGTCACGGTCGACCCCGTCCTCCTTTACCAGAGGCCTCGAGGACCGAACGTCGATCGGCCCCTGCCAAGTAGAAAATGAGCTTAAAAAGAGATCAAGGGAGTCCCAGAATCGAAACCATGTTCAGAAAGAAGACTTACCAGATCGATTGACCACGCATCAGGCCTCATGTGGAAGCCATTGACGTGCTCTGGCTTAAAGTCGCCGGCAATAGCCGCCCTGACCCGGGCCGCAACCTCATCATCCGGCGGAGCCTCGTTGGACATCCGGCACGCCTCGAGGTCCCGGGACGAGACGCCAGGACCCATCTCGTCCATCCTCAGTGGCTGAGACATCAACGGGAGAACTCTCTGATGATGGACGGCCGAGAGGGCGAGAGCGGCGGACAGGCCCTCCAAGCGCAGCTTCTTCAGGGCGTCGACTAGGGGGTCGAGCCGTGACTGGTGAACTTGGATGACGCCTACGTCCAGTTCTCCGGGCGCTCCGTGATCAGGTGCCCAGTGTAGGCGGGTAGAAGATCGTCGTCGTTCCTCAGGTAGAACCACTGGGAGTACCATCCGGCGTGGTTCGTCGACAATCCCACCGGGATGTACTCACGTGGCCTCTCCGTCTTCCCCGTCTTCAGCACGAGGTTGAGGCATCCCGCTCGCACAAGCTTCCTCACGCTAGTGGTCCCGGTGGGGGCGTTGAAGAGCTCGCCATTGTAGAGGTGGAGCCACAGCTCCTAGTGGGGCATCATCCCCAAATAGCCCTCACACACCGCGGCAAAGACCGACGCGACGGTGATGGCGTTTGGGGAGAAGTGCTGAAGCTCCACCTCGTAGTGGTGGCAGAGCGCCCGCATGAAGCGGTTCGGAGGAGCGCCCAGGCCGTGGCGGTGGAACTTGGCGAACGAGACCACGTAGCCCTTGGGCGGCCTGGGCTCCCGGTGGTCCGCCGTCGGTGCGATCCACTCCGGCGATGACAGCGATGTGCGGCGGTGCAGGAGTCCCTCCCTCTCGAGCTCTAGCAACCGGCGTTCCGTCATCAATGACGGGCGCCAATCGTCGGTGGTGATGAGTCTCGCAGGCATCTTGGACGGAAGGAGAGCGGATTCGCTACCGCTCGAGGGGGTGCGCGCGCGAGAGGGCAAGATAGCTAAGATGGCGAGAGGGCTAAGGCAAGAATGAACGCAGAAGGCGGAAGGGAGAACGCTAGCAAGGCCGCGGGATATTTATAGGCAACAACCCACCAACGGACGGATCCGATAAATGAGGTAAGCCCCCCATAAATGCGCCGCCTAACGGTCTTTTTTCTCCTCACAGACGGGGCGCTCCGAATTCTGCGCCAACACAGTGCCGCAACGGCTCCCTCCTGAAAAGACGCGCCCAACGGGCAGAAAGGCAAACCGCCACGGCCTCTTCCTTCCCTTGTAAGCCAAGGTATGCACCCACAAAAGCCTGGAGAGGTCGCAGGCTGGCCCGCCGAAAGGGTTCGACAGCCGATCTCGAGCACCAGAGTCAGGGATGCCCAGCGAGTGGTCGACAATTGAGGCCCACCTCGAGAACTCGCTGGGGATGTCCGAGGTAGGGTCGAGACAGTCGAGAGGAATCCCCCGATGGGAGGCATCGAGCCACTGGACTCTATCGAACGAGCCCATCATCCCCGACCACGTCGACCCCGCTTTATGAGAACGCCTTCGGGCTACAGCTGACCCCCTCGAAAGGGGCACCGGTTCTCACTTGGACTGCCCGTTAGGAGCTCAATCTAAGGTGGATGACGCTCGCTCTATCGAGAGTACGTCGAAACCCCTGCGCAAAACGAGCTAATCAGAACCTACCACCACTGGTGTCGACAGTGTTTCTGGGAATTAGGCAATATAACCCTTGAAGGAGTCAAAAACTCCTCCAAGGGCTCGGGGGCTAGCCCCGCGGGATCGCTCGCGCGCCCCCACGGAAACTCGACCGCAGAATAAAGCCTCCACTCGAGCGCCTGCGCTCGAATGGAGGCTCGGGGGCTACTGTCGAGGATACCAGTTGGGGGTATCCCAACTGATGTACATAACGAGACTGCCCGTACACAGGTCGAGGCCCCCAACTCGACGCTCTAATCAGTCACACGCACAGTCATCGACGACTGCAGCCTCGAAGACGGAAATGGCGTCGAGCGAATCGGTCAGGGCTCGAGCGCCTGCTACCATCGAATACGGAAACGGGCTCGAGCGAACCAGGAGGCGTCGAGCGCAAGGACGCCGCCCGCCGCCTGACACGCGCGCAGGAACCCGGGCATTTAATGCGCCTGTCGTGTTCTCACCTAACATGCCAGTCACGGGAAGCGTGATATGGAACAGGCACCCGTCCCATCATTCTTTTTGCAGCCTTCCCCACCAAACAACCCAGAGCGTGTCAGGACGCGGGAAGTAGGGATGGAACATCTAATCAAGACTCCCTCGAGACATCCAGGGTCAACGCTCTGGATAGCAGGGCATTACATGGCGTCTGACCCTCGACCAGACGTGTTTCCTTCCTGGGGAAGGGTTGGACGTCGAACGGCAACACAGCAACCACCCCGATGGATCTGCCGTGATGCCGTATAGGTGTGCAACCGGTGAACCAGTCCAAGACGGCACACAGAGCAGGATATCTGGGCACGCGTAATCATCGTCAAGCTACCAGGACGGCACGGCTCGAGACCACGCCGGTACGGAGGCCTCGAGTAGGTCAGCGCGCCATACCTCTATCGACCCCTACTCTGACACCTATACTTGTACCCTGGGCTACTCCTTGGAACTATAAAAGGGGAGGCCCGGGAGCGAACACGAGAAAAGAAGGCAATCACGCAACACTACACCCATACGTAGTAGAACATCCACCTTACTCCATACCACACTTGTATTCACCCCTGTACAAGCACTTAGGTGCAAAATAATACAAATTCTCCCCCCCCACTGGACGTAGGGCCTTCTCTTGCCCGAACCAGGATAAATCTTTGTGTCTTTTTGCATCACCATCTGGAAAAGGGAAGCACGCACACAAATTTACTCATTGGTGTGACCCCCCGTGGGAAAAACACCGACAATTTTTAACAAGAAGAGACCACTGCCCACCACTGAGGTTATCAAGCTGACAGAAGAATGTAGTGCGACCATCCTCAATAAACCACCAAAGAAAAAGGAAGATCCCAGATGTCCCACTATTGATTGCTCAATCGGAAACCAACACTTCAACAATGCACTTTGTGATCTCGGAGCAAGTGTCTGTGTGATGGCAGCATCAGTCTACATCAATGTGCCTACAACTAGCAGATCAATCAGTTCGAAACCCATTGGGCATCGCCGAAAACATTCCAGTCAAGATCAAAGATTTCCTTGTGCCAGTAGAGTTCGTGGTACTAGTCATGAGTCCTGACTCAAAAGTATCCATCGTCCATGGAAGGCCATTTCTGAGCACTGCCAATGCCCACATTGATGTCGAGAAAGGAGAAATCAAGTTCAACATAAACGGACAAGAAGAACACTTCACATTGAAACCCAGACCAGAGAGAGACTCTACAGTGAAGGAAGCTCATGAAGAAGAACCACTGGAGACATCATCTCCGGAGGAAGGTAATTCGGAAGATTAAAAGATTTGGAGGTCCAGCTTGGGGGACCTAAAAATCCCGAACCCTCACCGTGAGGTAAATCGGTATTTATCTACATTGTTTAAATTCTTGCATAATTAATTCTTGCATTAGTCATATTTATCCGTAGCATTATAATAAAAAAGCCCCATATAAATAATATTTATGGTGTGTAACAACCCATATTTATTAATTATTGTGGAGGCACAAAAATATTTTCCATTATCATTTCAACTAAGTTTTAATTCTTATAGGTTTTCCTGCATTATATTTAATTATAGCAATCTTCTAGAAGCATGACCCACACTCCTTGGGTCCCACATGTCATACACCACACCTCACACACATCCCATCACATTATTGCATCCACCAACATAACTCCACTCACCAACACTTTTCCACCGGCCAACCACCACCCATGATCTATTATTTTGCGTAAGAGTTAAGCAAAGAAGGGAGTGGAGAAAGGGCAGCCAGGATGGGCACCAAAGGTGGGCGCCCGCCCACCTATAGATGGCGCCCGCCCTGTCCCCTCTTCCTCCTATAAATTGCCACCTCCTGCCTCCATTTTCTTCACACAAGCATTCCAGAAAACCACGCAAGTTTCAGTTTCCAGAGAAGGAGCTCTTGTAGTGAAGTAAGAAAGAGAGTAGAGAGGAAGAGAAGAGTGGGAAAGAAGTTGGTAGTCTTTTATTGAGAGAGTTAGTTTCACCTAGTAAGTAGTGAACCCGCTGTCCAAAGCGGAAGTAAAAGTTGTTGAGGGGGAGGTTCTGCCAAAATAGAAACTTGTTTTGAACGACTAACCCCTGGAGTACTAACATTCCGGACAGCTGACCACTAACATTTTCTCTCACATTTTCCACTAGTTGTGTTTTTGCCAACTTTTGTTTACAGGATGTTCAAGAAGGTGAAGAAAGTAGGGAAGGCTCTCAAGAACATAGGTACAAGGAGTTCATCCCGACACTCCTCACACCCGTCAAAGATGAGCGTCGACCCAACGCCCACACAAGCTCCGTCATCTTCATCTAATCAGCAAGTCAATGTCCTTCTCAAGATAGGAGACCTTGGACTGAAGACCCGAAGGGAAAAGGAAGTTTAGCAGCAGCTGAAGAACAAAGATTTCATTCACACCCCTACTCTTGATCCAATCTTGCTACAAGAAACAGGTATGGATACTGAATTCGACTTAATTTTCCAGATGATAGGTTGGACAAATTTTTGGAATATAACTGAGGTGGGTTCTCATCTTCTCACCCTTGAATTTCTTTGCACTTTACAATATTATGAGGGGGGAATTGTTTTTCGGATGTTCAAACAGGAGATTATGTTGTCTTGGAGAGAACTGAGCAACCATCTTGGTTTCTCTTCAAGATGCATCCTAAACATTGACTCCAACCTTCCTAATTTTGAGAGACACCAGTTCTGGAGAGAGATATCTAGAGATGAGTTTTATAGTCAAGCCCGAACCACTGAAATGGAACACCCCACTCTTAGGATGTTCCACAAATGGCTTGGGTACCATCTTTTCTATCGTGATGATATTAGAAAAGTAAGAGTAGGAGATTTGCAACTTTTATATGCTGCTATTAATAAAGTACCCACTTCACCTATTACACTTTTGGTTTCTCATTGGCTTAGTATACGTAGTCTTTAGGGACCAGTAGGATGTACTTCACTTATCACTCGTCTAGCCTCTAATCTTCATTTACTAGAAAACTCGTCATTGGAACTCATAGATGAGTTCAGAATTTATCAAGGCTATGACACATTTAGACAAGCTCGGATGTTAAAGAAAGAGGGAACATAATGTATATGCTATATGATAATAAAGGCAAGATTAGGTTACCTAACTCGAACCTTGGTATCTATGTTGTTCAAAATTTCTTGATTGAGATTGCAGCAACACCGGTGAACCAGAGAGCTCAAGAGCGAGTGGCATCTGAAAGGATGACCACCCACCGAGAACGCACCTGGTATGGAGCTAATCCCGGACCAGAAGAAGCAGCGCACCTACATTATTGCGACTACAACCCCCGAGTCCTTCGAGACCCATGGGTTCGACATGCGCAACCACAAGAGCCAACACAGGAGAAATGGCCGGAGGGCCAAGATCACCAGTGGACAAACCCACCTTTTCATACAGGCAGGTACTCCACTGATCCATATGGAGCTTCAGGATCCAGACCTCTGCCCCAATTTGATGCAGGACGATACTCCATTGCCTCCTACGCTTTCACGAATGACTACTGTTGACGGTCCTTAAGTACCAAATATAATCATCAAATTGTTGACACCGTTTTTGGACACGTACCCAGGATCGGTAGAGTATAGATCGGCAAGATAAGGCAATAGTAACTGTCTGCGGGGGAGTTGCTGATGAGAGTGGTTGCCGATCAAGAGACAGCTGAATGTGACTAAGTACAGAATTGCTGGCGCGTTCGTGCCGATGGTCAGCATTAAGACTTTGCCGATGACTATGATGAGAGGTCTACCGATGACTCGGAAGGAGGACGTGAAGGTTGTCGATTGACCTATGGTGGTGTCCTGGTTTGTCACGGAAGGATAGTTTTATGTTTTACATAGACATTTAAATTTGTTTTGTATACGGATTCTGTTTAATTTGGAATTTGAGTCCTAGTCGTGTCTGATTGTAGCTCTTTGAGCAGGGTATAAATGTAGACCTTAGGGCCTTGTAATGAGGGAGATCAATCAATCAATCAAACACCAGTTTTTACTCATATTCCAGCATCTACTGTTTAGACGACTTCGACATGTTTTTCCTTTTTCATTACGAGTTCTTAGGAGTTCGTCGACTCAAGCTCGACGTATTCTCAAGTTCTGCGTGAATACCTCTTGGCCGTGGCATCCGGGCGCATCGCTGTTGCCGGGACCAAAGTATTCGAGTTATCACCTTTGCCGATAGTAAGGTCAAATCGGCTGGCACGCCTTAACGTTTGAATTGGGCATTAGCCCTTTGTGTTTGTAGATCAGCTTTTGCATCAACACATCTTTTGGAACGCCCAGTGGGACAGTTTCAAGATCAAGATCAACATGGCAACTAGCGATTTCGATTTGGAGAATGTCATCCCTGTGACAGAGGCTAGTCTCAAAGATGAGCAGAAGCAAGCTCTTGCAAAGGATATGGAGGATTACAAGCAACAATGTTTAAAGTCCTTCAGCGTAAACAGGAGTGGCGTGGTGATCCAAAAGGAAGCACTGCCGATGCCTCGGCAGGTTACTTTTGAAGCCAATCCTGGTAAACTCCAAGACATGGTTGGTGCTGTTAACCGTGCCTTGATCAATCAAGCTGGTGTGCTGTCCAATACGGTTTTCAATGCCGTGGTTAGAACTTTCAATGAAGGACAATTGCCACCGAATTATGTGGGCCCTTCTCATCATCAGCCGGGATCACCAGTGGTCACAGCTCCAGCGGCCGCTGCGGGCACAGAAACTACTATTCCTCCAGCATGTTAGGAGTCACTAATGCGCAATCTACGCCGATGACGACCAATCATTCGACTTCAGATGGGCAGATCAAGCTTGCTACAGATCTATTGGCATCGGCATTGTCGGGATCGGTCCCTCCTCCTAACTGGTGGGGTTATGATATGCTTCCAGAGTTGACATTGAAGACACCTAGCGTATCTCAGACGGCTGATGTGAGAGGCAAGGCTCCTATGGCATCGGCACCTCCAAATATGCCGATGAATTAGAGTCCCCAGTATACTACAACTACTACAACAAGGCCTTACACTGGGAATTCTCAAGCTCCAACATTCCAGATGCCTAATGGATCGGCAGATTCAGTGCCGACGCAACAGAGGTTTATGACTCAGCCAGGGTACGTCAATTCAATGATGATGCCCAATTACCAGTCATCGGTAGGACCTATGCCGAAGAACGCTAATAGTGGATGGCCTGGGCAGCAAGTCTTTCCACAAATGTCCCAACAGAATCATCAGGCTACAGGGTTTCAACAAGGCCAGGTCTACCCCGGGTTCCCGAATCAAGGGTTGCCTAACCAGCAGATGAATTTTGGACAATAGCTCGGTGGTCAGACAATGAACCCCATGTTCCATGCAGATCGTGTGCCTCAGCGACACGTGGAAGTGTATCAGCAGGCGCCAGATCCACAATCACCCCATCAGCAAGATACCGTTGCCTATTGGGCCGATAAGATTGTTGAAGTAATGAGAGACCAATTTGGGATAAAACCCAAAGTCAACACTTACTCTTATCGGACGCCATATCCTCCCGTATATGATTTGATTCCACTTCCAAATCGGTACAAAGTACCAGATTTCACTAAGTTTTCTAGATAGGATGACACATCAACCATGGAGCATGTCAATAGGTTCATCATCTAATGCGGGGAAGCTGCTAACAGGGATGAATTGAGGGTTCGTTTGTTTTCATCTTCTTTGTCTGGATCGGCTTTTACCTAGTTTATTTCCTTACCTCCCAACTCGATGATTACTTGGGCCGATATAGAGAAGCAATTCCACAAGTACTTCTTTTTTGGAGTTCATGAAAAGAAGATTACCGATTTGGTCGGATTGAAACAGCGTAATGATGAATCGGTTGAAAGTTTTGTGCAGAGGTTGCGGGAAGTCAAGAATAAATGCTATAGTCTGGTTTTGGATGATCGGCAGCTAGCCGATTTGGCTTTCCAGGGTTTGTTGCCACATATCAGGGACAACTACGCTTCTCAGGAGTTCGAGAGCCTAAGTCACTTAGTCCAGAGGATTTCCGACCAGGACATTAAGCCCTTTGAGCCTAAGAGGGCTTGGAACAAGAAGGTGTCATTTGTGAATGAGGCAGCAAGTTCAGATCTGATGAAGAACCAGTGATCGGCTTGGTAGAATGGGTAAAGAATAAGAAGCCGATGTCTTGCCCTTTCGGGCACAAGGAGCCAGAGAAGTTTGCATTTGATATCACCAAGGCTGATAGGATATTTGACTTTCTACTTCAAGAAGGCCAGATCAAGTTGTCGCCTAATCACATGATTCCATCGACTGAAGAGTTAAAGAAGATGAAATACTGCAAGTGGCATAATGCAACTTCTCACAGCACCAATGAGTGCAAGGTTTTTAGGCAACATTTGCAATCGGCCATAGAATCTAGAAGGATCAAATTTGACAGCTCCAAAACCCAGAAGCCGATGAAGATTGATCAACATCCTTTCCCAACAAATATGCTGGGT
The DNA here is from genome assembly GCF_000003195.3 of Sorghum bicolor. Classification (NCBI taxonomy): domain Eukaryota; kingdom Viridiplantae; phylum Streptophyta; class Magnoliopsida; order Poales; family Poaceae; genus Sorghum; species Sorghum bicolor. The sequence continues at coordinate 24,408,873 of NC_012874.2, forward strand.
GCTAAGGGAAAGGCCAAGGTCTTAACATCGGAAGCAGCTGAAAGAAGTGCATCGGTAGATCCTCAGCATCAGATCACTACTGCCAATGCGAAAGGAAAATGCTTGATCCAGGAGGGAACTAACTCAGGAAGGCCTCCCCGATCTAGAATTGTGATAACTCACAGAAGGCGTCAGGATACTTGGCAGCAACGTGAGGATCGGTATCGGCACCAGCAGGAAGACTATCGTCGAGAAGAAGAAAGACGCCGACAGGAGTGGAATCGGCATAAAGATCACTGGAACTGGCCATTCTTTATCCATTGCTGGGAATAGAACATCAAGTTGCCTACTGTTAGAGATTGCCCTGAGTGCAATGGTTATGATCGATATGACAGGTCCGACCGGCGCTATCACAATGATGATCGGCGATCTATTGGGCCGATTAGGGGGAGAGCGTCAGTTCATGATCGGCTGGGGGGCAGACTCAGTGCGCATGACAGGCTTGGAGATCGAGTTGAATATTTTCCTAGGAATCAGGAAGAGCTTGAGGAAATGGCTAATGCACGGGTTCTCGATGAGTTCATATTTTGCAGGGACGCTAACACTTATCGAATGGAGTCAAGGGAAAGTCGTCGCCCATCGGTAAAGCAGCAACAACTTAGGTCCATGGTGTCCAGAGGGGTTGACTAGGACACAGAAGAGAAGACTGCAGCATGAAAGACGAGAAGAGCTAAGCAAGGGCGAGAACTCTAGCCACCCTGGGGATCAACAACAATCAGATCCTAAGGGGAAAGGGCCATCGGTAGATGTCAACATGGTATTTATGTTGCCGATGGAATTCCTTGCGCCGTCCAGCGATGATGAGGGGGTGGAGTTTTCCGACCAGATAGCTCAGTTGGCTCTGGATCCGATGACGCCTATCTTTGAAAAGCCTGCCGACAATGAAAGGCAACATCTTAAAGCCCTGTTCGTTAAAGGGAGAGTTGACGGTCAGCCAATGACCAAGATATTGATTGATGGTGGAGCAGCTATCAACATCATGCCTTATGCAGTATATCGGAAACTTGGGAAAGGGGATCAAGATTTAACCAAGACCGATATGATGTTGAAAGACTTTGAGGGCAACGTGTCTCCGGTTAAGGGGGCGATATGCGTTGAGTTGACCATCGGCAGCAAAACCTTGCCGACAACCTTCTTCGTGATCAGTGGAAAAGGTGCTTATAACTTGCTGTTGGGAAGAGATTGGGTTCATGCCAATTGTTGCATCCCATCTATAACGCACCAGTGCTTGGTCCAGTGGGTAGGTGACAAGATTGAGATTGTCCCGGGAGATTCTTCTTATGTCATCGCATCGGCAGAAGCAGACACCTATGAAAGAACTAGGTGCATCTCGGGAGAAATTTGGGAGACGGATTGTCGGTGTTTTCCCCACGGGGGGTCACACCAACGAGTAAATTTGTATGCGTGCTCCCTTTCCCAGATGGTGATGCAAGAAGACAGAGAGATTTATCCTGGTTCGGGCAAGAGAAGGCCCTACGTCCAGCGGGGGGAGAGAGTTTGTATTATCTTGCACCTAAGTGCTCGTACAGGGGTGAATACAAGCGTGGTATGAAGTGTGGAATTCTACTACGTATAAGCGTGGTGTTGTGTTGTGATGTCTCGTGTGTTCTATTCCTAAGTCCCTCCTTTTATAGTTCCAAGGAGAGACCCAAGGTACATGTATAGGCGTCAGAATAGGAGTCGATAGCAGTATGGAGCGCTGACCTACTCGAGGCTTCCGTACCGGCATGGCCTCGAGCCGTCCCGTCTTAATAGCCTAGTGATGATTACGCATGCCCCTGCATTCTGCTCTGCACGCCGTCTTGGATTGGTTCGACGGATGCACGCTTGTATGATCCGGCAGCAAATCCGGCGGAGTGGTTGGGATGTAGTCAGTCGACGCCCAACCCGTCCCCTGGAAGGATCCCTGTATGGTCGAGGGTCAGATGCCGTACATTGTGCTGATATCCGGAGCGCTGACTTTAGACGTCTCGAGGGGGTCCCGATTAGACGTCCCATCCTTGTTTCCCGCGCCCTGTCATGCCCTGGGTCATTCGGCGGGAAGGTTACAAAAAGATCGATGGGACAGAAGCCTGTTCCCTATCACGCCTCCCGTGACCTGTGTGTTAGGTGGGGAAGCATCAGGCGCATTTAATGCTCCGGCCCGTGTGCGCGCGTCAGGCGGCGGGCGACGTCCTTGCGCTCGACGCCCCCCGGTTCGCGTGAGCCTGTTCCGTATTCGATGGTAAACGGCGCTCGACGCCTGATCGATTCGCTCGACGCTATTCCCGTCTTCGAGGTTGCGGCCATCGATGGCGGCGCATACGTAAGATTAGAGCGTCGAATTGAGGGCCTCGACCTGCGTACGGGCAATCTCATAATGCGCATCGCTGAGGGTACCCCTTGCTGATACCCTCGACGAGGGGGTCAGCTGTAGCCCGGAGGCGTTCTTATAAAGCGGGATCGACGTGGTCGGGGATACCAGTCTCATTCGATATAGTCCGGCGGCTCGATGCCTCCCGTCGGGGGGATTCCTCTCGACTGTCTCGACCCTACCTTGAACATCGCCAGCGAGTCCTCGAGGCGGGCCTCGATCTTCGACCGCTCACTGGGGATCCCTGACTCTGGCAATCGAGATCGGCTGTCGAACCCTTTCGGCGGGCCAGCGATCGACCTCTCGAGACTCTCGCGGGTATGTCCCTTGGCTTACGAGGGAAGGAAGTGGCCGTGGCGGTTCGCCTTTCTGCCCGTTGGGCGCGCCTTTTTAGGCGGGTGACGTTACGACACTGCGTCGGCGTGGAATTCGGGGCGCCACGCCTGAGTGGGAAAGAGACGATTAGGTGGCGCATTTAAGGGAGGGAGTTACCTTATTTCTCGGATCTGTCCGTTGGCGGACTGCTGCCTATAAATACGTCGTGGCATCGCCGCTGTTCCTCTGCCTTCCGCCTTCTCGCTTTTATTTTCTCGTTGCCTTTGCTTTCTCGCTGCCTTAGCTCTCTCGCCGTCTCACGTGCACACGCCTCCTCGAGCTGTAGCGAATCCACCGTCCCTCCAGCCGAGATGCCTGTAAGACTCGTTGCCGCCGACGACTGGCGCCCGTCGTCGATGACGGAGCACCGGTTGTTAGAGCTTGAGAAAGAAGGACTGCTGCACCGCCGTACCTCGCTATTGTCGCCAGAGTGGATCGCGCCGCCGGCGAGTCACAGGGGGCCTCAGCCGCCCGAGGGCTATGTGGTCTCGTTCGCCAAGTTCCACCGCCACGGCCTGGGCGCGCCCCCGAGCCGCTTCATGCGGGCCCTCTACTTCCACTATGGGGTGGAGCTCCAGCACTTCTCTCCGAACGCCATCACCGTAGCGGCGGTCTTCGCCTCCGTGTGCGAGGGCTACTTGGGGATGATGCCGCACTGGGAGCTGTGGCTCCACCTCTACAGGGGCGAGCTTTTCCACGCCCCCACCAGAACCACGGGCGTAAAGAAGCCCGTGCGGGCGAGATGCCTCAATCTGGTGCAGAAGACGGGGAAGACGGACAGGCCACGGGAGTACATCCCGGTAGGGTTATCGACCAACCACGCCGGCTGGGACTCCCAGTGGTTTTACCTGCGGAACGACGACAACCTCCTGCCTTCCTACTCGGGCCGTCTGATCATGGAGCGTCCAGCGGACTGGACATACGGCGTCGTCCAAGCTCATCAATCTCGGCTCGACCCACTCCTCGACGCCCTAAAGAAGCTTCGCCAGGAGGGTTTGACCGCCGCTCTCGTCCTCTCGGCCGTCCATCACCGGAGAGTTCTCCCTTTGATTTCTCGACCGTTGAGAACAGACGAGATGGGCCCTGGCGTCTCATCTCGGGACCTCGAGGCGTGTCGGATGTCCAACGAGGCTCCGGCGGACGACGAAGTCGCGGCCCGAGTCAGGGCTGCAATTGCCGGTGATTTTCAACCGGAGCACGTTATCGGCTTCCCCATGAGACCAGATGCTGGCTCGATCGATCTGGTACGCTTTCTTCTTGCGCGTAGCCTCGATTCTGGGTTTCCTTTCTCCCCTCTCTTTTTTCTAAGTCTGCCTTTGTTTTGGCAGGGTCGGATTGATGTCCGGTCCTCGAGGCCTCCGGTAAAGGAGGACGAGGTCGATCGCGACAAACGGCGCCAATCTGCCGAAAAGCTAAAGTCCGCCAAGGACTCTGCAAAGAAGGGGGAGAAGAAGAAGAACCTCGACCGCCAAGCATTAGAGGCGCGTCGAGCCAAATCCAGGCAGAGGGGGAGCCTGAGGAAGAATCCCCCAACGACGACGACGATGACGACGAGGGCAGCGACGACTCTGAGGGGATGGCGTCGCGCCTCGACCGAATCCTCGAGGGTCCGCCTCGAGGCGATGTCGACGCCCCCCGGACGGAGACTCCAAAAGAGGGTCCGAGCGGATCTCACCGTCCTCGGGCCGACACCCCTCCTGCGCCCGCGGCTGGTCAGGTCGCCCCGCGCCCCCCTCCCGTGCCCAAGACGGGTGGCCACGCTAGGTTCCAGGCGACGGGGCCACTGACTCGTGGTCGCGCCGCGGCCTCCGACAAAGGAGAGCCCGGTCGTAGGAGCGCCAGTCCCGGCGCTCGCCAGGCGGGAACTGACGTGCCTGGGCCAGCGCCTGCCCTCGAGGGGTCTGGATCCTTGACGCGGGGTGGCTCGAGGCCTACCGGTTGGGGCGGCGGGAGGCGAGCCGTTCTCCCTGTGGGGTAAGCCTTTTCGATGTTGTGGCTTTTGTCTTCCTCCTCTTCCACCTTTTCTCATATGTTGATCTTTTTCGCGCTCATTTCTTTCTTTTCTCAGGCTAAAGCGGACCCTTGAGCGGGCCCAGCCGTCCATGGCGAAGAGGCTCAAAGCGGGTGCCACCTCCAAGGAGCTAGGTTTGTGGCTTACTTTTGGGATCTGGGATGCTCTTGCGCTAGCCATCGTAGTCACTGGCCTTTATTCTTTATTTTGTAGGCTCCTCCGACTTCCAACCTCCAGAAGGCGCTGAGAGTGCTCCGCCTCGTTCCGAGCCTACCCCGTCGCTGCCGGCGTGTGGTGAGGCGCCCCAGACGAAAGTGCCAGAGGGAGCCCCCGAGCCTCCTCGACTGGGGGTCGAGGGGGAACCCATCACCATCAGTGATACGTCTGATGGTAACGAAACGCCTGGAGGCGCCCGCCCTATGGAGGAGGAAGCGTCGACCTCTCACGTCGCGGGACCGACTCCATGGCCCGCCGGCCTCCGCGCCCTCGAGGAGCAGAAGAAGAAGAGGGAGGAAGATGAAGAGCGGGAGCGTGAGGCGGCACGGCAGCCGCAGGAGCTGGGCCGCGGGCAAGAGCCGCAGGAGCATGAGGCGCAACAACAGCAACAGCAGCAGCAGAAGTAGCAGCAGCCAAGAGGAGGGACTGCTCGAGCCCCCGCCCCAAGGTCCGGCCCAGCCAGTACCGCCGGAGCCGCAAGGGCCCGGCGAGCAGGAAGAGGAAACCCCTGCATAAAACGAGCTAATCAGAACCTACCACCACTGGTGTCGACAGTGTTTCTGGGAATTAGGCAATATAACCCTTGAAGGAGTCAAAAACTCCTCCAAGGCCTCGGGGGCTAGCCCCGCGGGATCGCTCGCGCGCCCCCACAAAAACTCGACCGTAGAATAAAGCCTCCACTCGAGCGCCAGCGCTCGAATGGAGGCTCGGGGGCTACTGTCGAGGATATCAGTTGGGGGTATCCCAACTGATGTACATAACGAGACTGCCCGTACACAGGTCGAGGCCCCCAACTCGACGCTCTAATCAGTCACACGCATAGTCATCGACGACTGCAGCCTCGAAGACGGAAATGGCGTCGAGCGAATCGGTCAGGGCTCGAGCGCCTGCTACCATCGAATACGGAAACGGGCTCGAGCGAACCAGGAGGCGTCGAGCGCAAGGACGCCGCCCGCCGCCTGACACGCTGTAACATCCCTGATGTTACGAACACTAAAACTGGATCATGTCATCATGAGCATTGCAAAGCATATTTGTTAAGCACATTAGTATGCATCAACTTAAAACAAGTTTACTTTGATTACTTGAGCTTAGGGAAGTAGAGTGTGCTTATGTGGTATGTTGGTGCTTGTGTGGTTGCTAAAAACCCTAAGGTGGAAATTTTCCGAAAAGCTAAGGGGGGAAAACCCTGATTTCTAGATCCTAGATTTGTCCCCTTTTGCATAAGTCAAAAACTAAGCAAAATTTGAGGTTGAGTTCAAAAGCAAAGTTGTAGCTCTTGGCAAGATGTACAACTTTGGTGTTTTGAGTTTTTGAAGTTTCAATACAAAATTCAAAGTAATTTTGAAAATACAGATTTCCGGAAAGTGTCCCCTTTTCTAATTTGAATCTCCAATTCAAAATCTATTTGGAATTTTAAAAAATGGTCAACATGAAAGTTGTAGGGCTCAAAAAGTTGAACAACTTTCATGTTGGGAGTTTTTCAAGTTGTTGAGAAAAATCAAAAGTAATTTTAGAATTTCTAATCTGCCCCATTTCAAAATTGGAATTTCCCCAATTTGAGATTTGAAATTCAAACTGTTTTGATTAAATTCATCACCTTCCTTTCGAAATCTGAATTTGAGTCTTAAATGAATGTTGTAGGCAATTTTGTGCTGCACATTTCTTGCTTTGGTAGATTTTTGAGTTTTTATACAAAATAAAAAGTAATTTTAGAAATAGAAAAGGGGAGGATAAGAATGCTACAGTACATCACCAATGGGAGCAGGGCACGGCGACCCTGCTCGGTGGCGTTGCTTCCCCACGTCACCTCGAGCATGGTTGACACGCAGCTGCCTGCTTGGTTGAAGTCACCGTGATATGGACGAGTTGAAGGCATCCTCCACCATCTCCAATTCCCTGACCGGCTTTCTTTCTCTCCGGAGCCGGCAGAAACGCCGCTGCCACCCGCCACCGTGGTCAGCCCTCCTCTGTGCTTCTCCACCACTTCTGAGCAGCTTGACGAAGTCGTGCTGAGTCCCCGATGCTCCCCAACTCTTCTCCTCGCCTTCCCGGCAGCCGGAGCGCCACGTTTTCCCCTAAGCCCCGTCCAGAGTTCCGCCGGTGTCGCTGTTCACGTGGCCATGCCTCCACAGACCACCTGTGGCCAAGTAGAGGGAACCAGAGGGTGTGCGTGAGTCTAGGTGAACTCCCCCGCTGCTCCACTGCCGCCGACGAGCACTCCAACGCCGAAACTGCGATCTCCGACGAGCTGCTCTGTTTCCAGTTCGCGACCAGGGACTTCGCGCGACAATTTGAAGTTCTCCAGGGGTCTAATTGCATAGACCGTGACTCAGGTGAATAGTGCTATAAGGACTTGTTTGTAGATGTTTTGTTGAATCTTTGAAAATTCATATCTAGAGTTTGGTAGCTCCAATTTTGGTGAACCAAATTTTGTTGTGCTCCTTGAAATGTCTAGTTTTTATTAAAAATATGAAACTGACCATGTTTTGTAGTAAAATAATTGGTTATGATTTATGTCTTTTAATTATGCTTAAAAGGAAGAAATTCATATCTATTGCTGTATAGCTTCTTTTAAGATGCAACTTTTATGGTAGACTAATGATTATGTGTATGTGCTGTGGTTCAGTTTTTAGATTCATTGGATGACATATGATTAAGTTATTAATTTATCTTGTATAGTGCTTATTAAATAGTTTACAATTAAACTAAAAATGAATAAATATAAAATACAGTTCCTCTGCATTTATATGAGGTTGTTATAACATATAGATACATAATTTAGCTATGTGTTTGTATAAATTGTTGAGTTTCTTATTTATCTTGCCGTTACATGCTTCCTTGTGATGGAAATTTATCTTTTTCATGGAAATTGCTATACTTATCCAAATGGCATGAAATTTATACAGTAGACTTTGGAGAACATATATGAGCTGCTGTAGTTTTCTCAGAATTTACTGTGTACTTTTGATATATGGTTATTATTTTGTCTATTTATCTAAATAAATAAATAAAGACATGAAAGGTATTTATTTAGGGATGGCCATGATGTTTTCTAGTATCCCTTTGATGTATTTCAACTGTTGGTGAGCTGGGTTTTGCCCAGGTTCAAGTTTGGAACATAAATGAAATATGATTTCTCTATAATTCAAATGTTAGTGGTTTCTCGACAATTTCTAGAGCATTATGAATTGCTCTAGGTAAATAATGTTGGATATGAAACTTGTCTATAACAAAGTTGTATAGAATTCATGTATCTAGCTGGTGTTAAATTTTGGTGGCATTTGGCTCTATAGTTTCTGAGTTATGCCTGTTTAAATTTAAGTTTCAGAAATGGTTTCTTTCTGTCAAATCCTGGATCAGTTTCTGTAGTTGTGCAATTTCGACCTACTAAACTTATGAATCATGCTTTCATGATAAAAGATGAATTGTATTAATTTTCATAAGGTTTCCAAAATGTTATGGATCATGAATTTTGGTGATCTAGAACTCTGGTTATAGATCTATGAAGCTTAAGGTCTGATTCTGTCTAAGGTCTGGACAGAATTGTTTATTCATACTGTTTGGCCATTTTATCTATTAAATCAGTTCTCGAAGATAATAACAAAGTTGTAGAAAATTATCTAAGCTTCCCAGAAAGTCTAATATCACCTTTATTGGATGCTTGGATCTCTAATTATGGTTGAATGAAGTTGCATATATGCTGCTGTCCTGGTTATGTGTGCAAATAGAGTTGATTGTTTTTAGCTAGCCTTTACTTAAATAATGATTAGCTTAATTTCCAAATTAGAATTTGAGTGCTTTTGGGATTGTGTGATGACCTGAGGTCATTAAGGTTAATGACCTTTGGCATTTAATTATTGTTTGATGTTATACTTAATTATTGCCATTAATATTTAATTAAGAACTGATTAAGATAAATAGAAAGCCTAATCATTTTAGATTTTGATTGATCTTTGGGATTGATTGACAACTAGTGGTTACTTGGCATGAGATCTTTACAACCTTGCTTAATGAAGATGATAAAATTTGTTTAGTAGTAATCTATGCTTTGATAGCTAGATTAGTTTGTTTCTATACCATGAAGGTAAGTTGCACTCGAGGTAGTTATGTTTGTTGTTATCATCCAAGAACATGTAACATGTCTTTATCATGTCATGAGCATTCATCATTTTGCGTATAGTGTCCGTGACCGAAGGAGCGCCCGTTGAACCGAACCCCGAGGTCGGTGCTCCGTTTGAGGAAGTCGGATCCGAGACTTGGGAAGTCTCCGAGGGTCCCTCTCTGCCCTGCAACCAAGGCAAGCCCCGGATGCATTAACCCCTCCTTGGATGTTTTAAATCTTTTGTCACTTATGAATTGAAAATGCTGCATTAGATAGTTGAGAATTGGGTTCACCTACTTGCTGCATTTACTACCTTGATATCTATATCCTGTCCTTGACACCTGTTTTATTGTAAAACTGCGTAGCGATGCTTAGCCCTGCTACTAGATAGGTTTTCAAATAAGAAAGTTTGAAGGGTTGTTGTGGGGTACACTTACGATCAATGATGTTTCAATTTGAGACCGGTCGGTGGACGTGCTCTAAGAATGGAGTCTTAAAGTAGTGTCTCCGACTGTGTCGATTAAGGACCGTTCCGTTGATGGCCTGCTGGGTTGAGAATTTATAGTACTAACCGCCTGCCCTCGGTAAGCCCAGTCTTGTGATCCCTCGACGCGAACAGCTACTCGCGCACTGGGAGTGGAAAGATGGCGAGAGTAGTGTGTACCCACCTTACGGATCTGAGATGACCGGAAAACATCTAGATCGGCTGTAGGATGGTGGAGTACTGTGCTCTCGGGTGCCGCGAACCTGGTCAGATTTGGGGAGAGCTTGATTTGGGTTGACATATGCAAGATTTGGTTCTACATATGTCGGGTGGTTAGGAACTCCAGCTGGATTGCTAAGCGATTCGAATCGTCGTTGCTCCCCGATTGGGAGACTCAATTCCTTCGACCCTCATCGTAGTTAAATATGCAACTGAATGATAACATGAGAAAGGGGAAATGTCCCATGAGGTTCGGATCCCAATTCCCGGACTCATAGTAACAAGCAGCTATGGCCATCGATAAATCATACTCTATGATAGCCCTCCGAACTCAGGCCGTGGAGTTCGAGGATAGTCTAACTGGTGTTCCCCACAGACGAATCCGTGAGTCCAGCC